>NW_026892085.1:0-23987 GCF_015708825.2 Lethenteron reissneri
TGGTGTCATGTCCATCCGTTCACAGATCGAGCCCCGCACAGCCCTCGCTCACCCCGGCCTCTGCAGAGAAGATGGAGGTTGTGGAGGAGAGCATGCAGGAGAATGTGGAGGAGGAAGGGAAGGAGGGGGGGAAGGAGAAGATGGAGGTGCTGACACGGGAGACGAGAGAGCGGAAGAAGAGATTTGGACTGGCTCGTGTGGGACGAGCAATCTGCTCTTTCTTCTGCCACTGGCTGCTTTGTGGTGGAGTTTCCACCGCAGAGTAGCCATGAAGGCGCCAGGGGTGGTGATGATAGATGTGCATCACCACCGCTATCACCACACATGCACACACATTCCACCCTCTTCCCACCCCAACATACACACAACAACATACACTAAACACACACACACTGCATACACTACACAGACACACTACATACACACCACAGACACTACACACACACACACACACCACAGACACTACACACACACACCACAGACACACACACACACTACACACACACCACAGACACTACACACACACTACAGACACTACACACACACCACAGACACTACACAAACACCACAGACACTACACACACACTACACACACCACAGACACTACAAACACACACACACACACACCACACACACTACACACACACCACACACACACAACACCACAGACACACACACACACCACAGACACTACACACACACACTACACACACCACAGACACAAACACACACACCACACACTACACACACACACACACACACCACACCACACTACACACACACTACACACACACTACACACACACACTACACCCACCACACACCACACACACACACTACACACACACTACACACACCACAGTCACACACACACACACACACACACCACAGACACACACACAACACACACACTACACACACCACAGAACACACACACCACAGACACTACACCACACTACACACACCACTCACACACACTACACACTACACAGACACTACACACACACACAGACACTACATACACACTACACACACACTACACACACCACAGACACTACACACCACCACAGACACTACACACACACCACAGACACTACAAACACCACAGACACACACACAACACACCACACACTACACACACACAGACACTACAAACACACAACACACTACACACACACCACAGACACTACACACACCACAGACACTACACACACACACTACACACACACCACAGACACTACAAACACACACATACACACACCACAGACACTACAAACACACACACACTACACACACACCACACACTACACACACGACACACACCACAGACGCTACACACACACCACAGATACACACACACCACAGAGACTACACACACACCACAGACACTACACACACACACTACACACCACACTACACACACAACACTACACACACCCACACACTACACACACACTACACACACTACACACACTACACACACACCACAGACACTACACACACACTACACACCCCCACACACACATTACACACACCACAGACACTACACACACACATTACACACACACACCACAGACACTACACACACACATTACACACACACACATACACTACACACACACACACAGACACACACACACCACAGACACACACACACAGACACTACACACATACACCACACTACACACACACACCACACCACACACTACACACACTACACACACCAGACACTACACACACTACACACAAAACTACACACACACTACACACACACCACACACACTACACACACACACACCACAGACACTACACACCACAGACACTACACACACACCACAGACACACAACACACACCACACTACACAACAACCACAGACACACACACCACAGACACTACACACACACACTACACACACACCACAGACACTACACACATGGGCTGCTAGGCCGTGCTGTGGCTGGACTTGCGGGTTTCATAACCCAGCCAACGCAGCCTCCCTGCCGGAGGAACTTGCCAATGTCCAGAATTTCAAGGATCTGAGAGCTCCTCGAACTGTAATCCGGCCTGGTTAATCCCAGGATGGATCGGAGGCAGGCCACCCTACGTATCACACACACTGTACATTATTGTTATTGTAATATATACATTTTCAATAAACTTGTAAAATACATGAGGCAATGTTGCTTTGTTTGCGAGTGTAGCCTGGGTTCAAAGTGTCTTGGCTTGTGTGAGGTGTCTTGGCTCGCGCCACGAGCTGGGAGTGCATTCTCAGCATCGGTGCTGGGCTTACGCTCTTGGCCGGTTGGAGGAGCTGAATTCGACCTGGTTGACATGACAACCACCTTTGTGTTGTAGGTTTTTGTTAAGTCACCTGGCTTATTACATATAATTTTGTTTATATCTGCATTCAAGAATCATTTTCACGAGTTCCTTCTGTAGGGTTTGGCCCCCTTCTTTGAGGTAAATCTCGTAATTAATTTTTGTACGGTAGTTGGTGATGCAATTATATGAATGGCTCCAGAGAAAATGTAATTATCATTTATGTGACGTGAGAACGGAATATAACGCCTCGTATTCGCGACGCTTTCCGTACTCTTGAGCTTATATTCCCTGTTGCCAAAATCTACGTTTCTGATTTGATTCACGTCATACAGATCTCATAGTTACTAAATGTATTTAAAAAATTATTCCAGGAATCAATTATTTCCCAGACGAAGGGAAGGCAGTACTAGATTTTATGCGTATATTACTGGAAGGCGCAAGTTGACCCCAACACCCTGGGCTGTCCGTGCTATCACAAATCTCTCTCGACGCATCCGCCGAATCCAGGAAAACAGTCGCCTTCTATTTGCCAGGACCACAATAACGTCCCTCGTCATCGCTTGAAGTCACAAGCCTTTTTTGGACCCATGCACTTAACCTCTAAAGATGCGAGTTTAACCCCGATGAAGTTTGGAGAGCTAAATGGAGTTCAAAATAACTCACAAACACCTTGTTGTGAAAAAATCCCTGAAGTCACGTAGGTAAAAAAATGTATAATAATTATAAAATAATAATAAATGAAAATAACAGTAAATTTATCTGTGACGGTCCCACCTGAAGACGGAGACTTGTGTTGCCTCCGAAACGTCGTGATTTACGAGTTATTTTCATTTATTATTATTATTTTATTATTACTATTTTACCTGCGTGACTTTACATAAAAAAACCTAAGAGTATGAATCCTTGCAGTTAAAAAGCTTCAAATCTAGAAGAAAATCCCTGGTTTTGATCTTCTACAAAGCTCATGGTCCACCCTAAATGGCATCCATACAAACCAAGGCCGATGCGGATACCTGATGCACAAATGGAAAATTAAAAACTCTCCAGTGTGCGACTGCGGTCATCCAGAACAAACCGTACGTGTGGTGACGCGATGCCCGATCCACGAGTACGCAGGAGACATCGCCGCGATACATCGCCGCTCCGGACGAGGTTATCCGGCTCGACCACTTGGATGCGAAACTGTTGCTCGGCATCTACGTCAGCAAATACGAAGAAGGAGGAGCGTGTATATCAAAAATGATCCGTCAAACTTTTGGCAACAAAATTGGCTTATTACACAGCTACATTAAGTTTACAATATGTAATTAAACACACAATCATGACCTTGTAATACAAAAAAATCCCCCATTTAGACTGTTAGGCAAGTGCTATTAACACGCGAATGATGGCCCGCACGGCACATGAGGGGATGGGTGGACAACACTTTGCATGGCCGCCTTTATCTCCCCAGTGCCGATATTGCCACACCAATAAGGCACTCAATTACAGCTGAGTTGATCTCAGGAGAGGCCCAGGACCGGTTCAGATACTCGTCCACTGTGTTGGCCGTGAGCATCGAACTGGTGTCGCTAGGTTTGTAGAACAGTGCGTTAACCACTGCACCTCCGCTCCCCCTCATCTTGTAATAGCGCACACACTAACACACCTCAACTGGGCATTAAGACGCACCCAATGCAAGTTTTCCAAATCTGCTCACCCAACAACAGCTGTCATTCACCACTACGTGGCAGTATTGTCACCACAGCACTTGTGCAAGGCTCGGTGCACTTTGAAGCCACGCGAAGTGCCGAAGGCCCACTGACAGGTCACAGAACAGACCCAGGTGTTGTGGGTTAACTGACTGAGATGACTGGCAGATGCACCACCCGTGCTCCACACTGTGCCAACTCGCTGAGTTTTAGCCACCTGAGAGCCTCTCATTGTTGTGAGTGTCGCTTCTCTGCCCTCCACTGTTGTTTGAGGGCGAATGCCTCCAACTGCCCAGTCGGATCCTTCACGAGCTCCTCCACACACACACACTCACCTACTGGAGCACAACAAACACCCATTCATGGAGTTGGCAAACATCCTACTCTCGACATAGAGCTTCGTAAATTGTTGGTGCCGGTTCTGCCCCCTTCTAGTGTGCCTGTGGTTTCCTACACCTCCGAATCATTCTATTTTTAGTGAGATGAAAACCAAACGCATGACACACATTCAATATTCAATTAGAAGATGCACCCCCAACTTGTCTGTTTAAAAGCACAGGGGAAGAAAAGCACGTCTAATAATCCAGAGAATAGGGTGGGCACTTTGACGGAGTGGAAATCTTGAAATTCACCCCAAATGAAACTGTGATTAATTCAACAAGGAAATAAAATGACATGGCATGGTAAAGTGTCTTGGTGCATCTGACAATCTGCTGAAATCATCAAAGCCAGTTGCATTACTTGCTGCTGCAGGTCTATGGGTCTCTATGTGAGTGATAAAGGTCACTTTTGCATGAATTAAATTACAATAATTAATCTAAAACGAAGATCGTTTAATCATGTGATGACAGATTAATATTCCACGATGGCTGAGATTTTTTGTTGCAGCCATGAGGCTAAGAGTTCATAACGGCCATGTCAGTGATCCGGAGCCAACGGCGCTGAGATCCTGGGTTCAAGCTCTGGGTGTCTCTCTCAGAAGGTCCAAAATGGTTGGGTCAGAGACACTGAGCCAACAATACTGAGATCTGCGTTACAAGGCCTGGGTCTGGGTGTTTCTCTCTCAGAAGGTTCATAATGGCTGGGTCAAAGAATCAGAGCAAACTCTGCTGAGCTCCTGGGTTCGATCTGTGGGTTTTCGTGTCTCTCAGGGGCTTATAAAGGCAGGGTCAGAGGCTACAACGGGCCTTGCGAGAGATTGAGAACTGAGCTGCATGTACAGCTGAATAGGCCTGACTCAGCTTATAAACTTCTGACCTCCGACTTATCGTATAGCAAGAGGGACGCCGCAGCAGCAGACGGAGTCAGTGTGTTTGTCAGTGCTGGATTATACTAGGAGCTAAATGTTTTCAAGCTATCAATTCCGGTTCCACTTGCTCTATTACTATAGTATTATACTGCCTTCAACTTTTATGAACGATTGGGTGTTTAAGGTTAGCGATTTGTCATTATCTGGCTGTATAGCAAATGAAAAAATACAATTACTTTACTCTGCAAGTTGTTGTGAGCGTCGCTCCTCCGCCCTCTGTTGTTGTTGGAGGGCGACTGCCTCCAACTGCCCAGTAGCAGCAGTAGCGTCCTTCACGAGCCTCCTCCTCCACAGAGGCCGCTCCACATCCTCCCGTACCACATCACTCCATCTCTTCTCTAGCCCGTGCCGTGCCCGTTTAGCCCCCTCGATCCGGCCGAACAAAAGCTGTTTCGGGCCCGCGGTGGCTGGACACGCGGGCTACGTGACCCCACACAATCGCACCTCCTGCCTCGGTCATTCCTCCCCGCGTCTCGACACTGCCGGTGCGACCACCAGCCGCGTCAGAAGAGCTCCAGGGAGGCCGAGGCTCTCCGCCTCCCTCGCCAGCTTCAAGTTAAAGACGCGAGCCACGGCGGCCACTGCAACCCAACCCAGTGCAGCGACTACAGCACTAACAGCAGTGCACCCACCACCCACTGATGTCTGGAGTTCCTCCTTCGACGGAGGAAGAGCAAAACGCGACGACTCCCCGTCTCCCTCTCTGCTCGAGGCCTCCCGTGGCGAGGAGCAGACGGTGACATCGGCATTTAATTACTGAACACGTCGCCTGACACAAGAGTGGAGTAGACCGTGCGAGTCTATGGGTCTGAACGCGTTTCCATGCAAGTGTCGTTCGCGTACGTCGATGGGTCTCTGTGCGTGTCTGGGCCTACACGTGAGTCTGTGGGTCATCTGCACGAGTATATGGGTCTCTATGTGAGTCTCTGTGCTAGTCTGGGCCTACACGTGAGTCCGTGAGTCTCTGTGCGAGTCGATGGGTCTCTTTGCGAGTCTGGGCCTACACGCGAGTCTGTGGGTCTCGAGGCTGTGTGGGTCTCGATAGGAGTCTGTGGGGTTGTATAGACGTGTCCCGCTAGTAATTCCCTGGTTATCAAGGCAGAGACCATCAACCCGCCACACTTGAGTACCCAGATTAACCACCACGGCCGAGCAGTCCATTCCTGGATTGGAACCCAGAATCTAAGCGGAGTTCAACACAGCAGTGGGGGGGGGGCATTTAGTCTACCAGTGGGGGGCTGCGGGTCTCTTCCAGTCCATGAGTCTCTGTGCTTCGCGTGGCGGGGTAAAGAGTGGTGGTGGGTGCCCTCTCACCCTCTCCCAGGCTGGGCACTTGCCGGCGTGGAAGAGTAGGCCGAGAAATAAAATCACTTCGAGAGATGTTGGTGAGACAAAGCCGTGCCGGTCTTCGTAGGTGCGATGGGACTCGTCAACAGCACTTGCCCTAACATTGTCAACGGCTATACGGGACCTTTGTTTTGTGTGTACTGTACGTGTAATGTGCGATGCAATTATACAGTCAAGAGGTCGATAATAGCTTTCGCACACCGTGAATGAGTGCACACAGCACACGTGAACACGCCTGCGGGTTTTAAAGTCTGCTTGGCCAGGATCGACACTTTCTGTCTATATTCGTGCGGTTATGTGCCGAGGCGCGCGTGCATGTGACAGGGGCATATTAAACAAAGCGAATACTGCTCATTTCTGTGCTGTGTGCTGCTGGTATTCGTGGCGTAATACCACAGCGAGTAGCAGGCTCAGTACCAGTAGCTCCTTGATCAGGGTCAGTACCAGTGGCTACTTGGTCAGGGTCAGTACCAGTGGCTACTTGGTCAGGGTCAGTACCAGTGGCTACTTGGTCAGGGTCAGTACCAGTGGCTACTTGGCCAGGGTCAGTGCCAGTGGCTACTTGGTCAGGGTTAGTACCAGTGGCTACTTGGTCAGGGTCAGTGCCAGTGGCTACTTGGCCAGGGTCAGTGCCAGTGGCTACTTGGTCAGGGTCAGTGCCAGTGGCTACTTGGCCAGGGTTAGTACCAGTGGCTACTTGGTCAGGTCAGTACCAGTGGCTACTTGGTCAGGGTTAGTACCAGTGGCTACTTGGTCAGGGTCAGTGCCAGGCTCAGTACCAGTGGCTACTTGGTCAGGCTCGTACCAGTGGCTACTTGGTCAGGCTCAGTACCAGTGGCTACTTGGTCAGGGTTAGTACCAGGCTCAGTACCAGTGGCTACTTTGTCAGGCTCAGTACCAGTGGCTACTTGGTCAGGGTTAGTACCAGTGGCTACTTGGTCAGGGTTAGTACCAGTGGCTACTTGGTCAGGGTCAGTGCCAGGCTCAGTACCAGTGGCTACTTGGTCAGGGTTAGTACCAGTGGCTACTTGGTCAGGGTCAGTGCCAGGCTCAGTACCAGTGGCTACTTGGTCAGGCTCAGTACCAGTGGCTACTTGGTCAGGCTCAGTACCAGTGGCTACTTGGTCAGGCTCAGTACCAGTGGCTACTTGGTCAGGCTCAGTACCAGTGGCTACTTGGTCAGGGTTAGTACCAGTGGCCGCTTCCTGGCCACCTGCCCGGCCGACAGCTTCCTTGGAGCTGCACGAGTTCATCGCGCTGGGCCTGTGCCGCGAGCGCGCTTACGACAACTACCAGGAGCAGTGGGGGTAACGTCGCGTGCATCCTACCTCCCGCGCGATCGCGGTAGCAGCGGTGGCAGCGGTGGTGGCAGCAGCAGTGGTAGCAGCAGTGGCAGTGGTGGTAGCGGCAGTGGCAGTGACGGCAGCAATGGTAGCAGCGGCAGTGGCAATGGTGGCAGCGGCAGTGGCAGTAGCGGTGGTGCTGGTAGCAGCAATGGCGGCAACGGCAGTGGTGGCAGTGGTACTGGCAGTGACGGCAGCAGTGATGGCAGCGGTAACAGCGATGGCAGTGGTAGTGGTGGCAGTGGTAGCAGTGGCAGCAGCAGTAGTGGCGGCGGTAGTGGCAGCATCACCATCGCGAAGAGCACATCTGTCCCGAGTGTTCGCTCAGAATCAAAGTGGTTTCCTGCTCAAAGCAGCATGGAGGCGGTGCTCATCATCAGTAGTGGAAATTCCCCAGTGCTATGATAGGAAATGAGCCCATAGGTTGATAACCGTTACTGACTTATGACTTCTTGAGGTGTCATATATATTGTTGTATATTTTTTTCTTTGGCGGCAAGTGTGCTTGGCGAATGCGGAATATATTTTAGCCAGACTCATCGAGCCAGACTAAGGCTCTGCCAGGAAACATACTGAACTTTTCAAACTGAACACCTCCTGTTCCTTCCCCCTGCCCCCCCACCCCCGCCAGGCTGAGCGAGACGCTGTCCAATCACCTGGAGGCAAAGGGCGTGGAGCGCTCCGGGGAGCTGAGCGAGGGCTTGCCCGCCGACCTCACCGTGGCTCACAGCTTTGCCGTCTGGAAATTGGCACTGGCTGCGTGGGGAGGCGCCGCCAAGCCCAGCCTGCATTGGCGCGGCTAGCCCACATGGCTAGCGAGGGTGGCTAGCCCACATGGCTAGCGAGGGTGGCTAGCCCACATGGCTAGCGAGGGTGGCTAGCCCACATGGCTAGCGAGGGTGGCTAGCCCACATGGCTAGCGAGGGTGGCTAGCCCACATGGCTAGCCCACATGGCTAGCGAGGGTGGCTAGACCGCAGGGCTAGCGAGGGTGGCTAGACCGCAGGGCTAGCGAGGTGGCTAGACCGCAGGGCTAGCCCACATGGCTAGCCCACACGGCTAGCGAGGGTGGCTAGCCCACACGGCTAGCCCGGGTGGTGCGACTGCGTGGCTAGATCACGTGGTGTGACCGCTCACTCGGTCATTGTTTTGTTGTTATTTTATTGTTTTATTGTTGTGTTTTATCGTCGCATTCGACAAATGTTTTCCCGAGAAAGGCAACGGTTCCGTACGCCACTTCCTTCGCACATTCTCCGACTTGCACTGCCACTTCCGCGGAGATGGCTGGGTTCAGGCCCGGCACTCTGTGTGTGCGTCTGCGCGCGCGTCCCTCATCACGAGGGTTCACTTTAAACTACAATCGGCTCATTCCCCGACGTTCTCGCAACGACCGCGCTTCCATCGGCGTTGCTTCGTCAGAAGACGATCAATCCCTTGGGAAATATCGTTCCGAGCAGATAATACAGAGCTACCTCAGAGATCACACAGGCGCTTGCCCTGCAGTACATGAGTAATGTTCATCGGGCGACGGTCAAACTAATGCTTTTGCCGTATCATACCGCACCGGGTACTAATGTAGCGCTGAATCGACCTAGACGATGCCCGGACAAGATGAGATCATTTCCACTGATATCACGGCGGGTGAATCAAACTGAGGTTGGCGAATTCGCCGTGACAAGGCCCCACTCTGCTTTCAAACCACGCCGCCCGCCCGGGGGAGGTCTTTAACATCCAAGCGTGAGCGAAGCAGAGGGGACCGTCTTTTTACGGTCAAATACACCCGGGCTGTATTAACCAGGGCGGACGCCGGGCTCGAACCAAATTGCCACAAAGGGCTGCAGTTAAAAATAAACATTTTTTCATTTTTATACTCTTAGGTTTTTTTCCGTAAAGTCACGTAGGTAAAAATAAATATAAAAGTAAAATAATATAACTTATTTTCAAGTAAATCTAGCTGTGACGGTCCCCCTGATGACGGAGACTTGTGTTGCCTCCGAAACGTCGTGATTTATAATTGTATTTCTATTATTTCTACTTTTATTATTTATTTTTTACCTACGTGACTTTACCGAAAAAACCTAAGAGTATGAATCCTTGCAGTCACGAAAGCTTCAAATCTAGAATTATTTTTTATTTTACCAGGTTGAAGGGCTCCACTGAGCTATGTAGCTCTTTATCCACAAGCGACATGGCTATCACAAATGATAGCTCAACTCACTTGCTTATCATCGCGTGTAAATATATAGCGGCCAAATACTCTGAACGCACATTGTTGGTTCTAAATGTGGAGGGAAAACCTTGACCTGGAGAAAATCCACGCGACCACGGGGAGAGAGACACGCAAACTCCAAATGTACAGCAGCAGCAGTCAGTGTCGGCATCGAACCCACGACCTCCTGTGTACCAGGTGAGGTAGTTAACGTCTCACCGCCGTGGATGCTGTTGATCTCGTGTGGGTCAACGTGGCACAGCAGCAACAGCCCCCCCCCCTCGTGGACTGGCAGCCTCCTGTACCCGCCTGTGAGGCATAGCGCCCTCTTGCGGGATAGACTCGCGCTGCAGAAGTTACAACAGCGGAAATTACAACCGCTTCCGCGATAAGCCATATAGATGTTCTCACCGTTGCATAAATGCCCACGATTGTGAAGTGATTTTAACAGAGTAAATGTCCGTGTTTGACGTACACCGCTGTGTGTGTGTGCCTCTCCAAACTCCACAACACGGGCAAGCCACTCGCCACCAGCCATGACACGTGGCGCTCCGCCACTACACACGTGGCCGCGACACTCGCTGCACTCACCCCCCTCACTCGGCACAGCCGCGAAACGCTCCCCCGTGGCCATCGGCCAGGCACCGGAGTGCAGCAGCAGCAGGACTTTGCTGCACTCACACACACACACAGAGTCCTGCTGCTACACACACACAGAGTCCTGCTGCTACACACACACTGTGTATGTAGTAGCAGGACTCTGCTGCACATACACACAGTCCTGCTGCTACACACACACACGTGTGGATGTGCAGCAGAGTCCTGCTACTACACACACCACGTGTGTATGTAGTAGCAGGACTCTGCTGCTGCTGCAGTCTCGAGACTTGAGGATTTCCCGGCTCTCGTCCGATTCGAGTCGAGAACGCGCCACTCTCACGACTCACGAGTGCTGCCGGCCGAGTCAACAACGAGGTGGTGGACTTAGTAAGAAGGACGTGTGTCGGTACCCGATGCTGAACTTCTTTCGCACCGTACGTAGCCAACCGTGCTAATCGGAGGTGCGGGGGAAGGACAACAAACTAAACACAAGAAGGCGGTTCTAAAGAAACGAGTCTTTGTTCATCTCCATGATTTAAAAGTGCCCAGCGCCGGTGGCTTCCTATCTGAAGAGCGTTCCAGGCGGCCGCATCAACATTCTCACCATCATGCAGGTACCTCCTCAACATCATCATCACCGCCATCGTGTGTGCAGGTAGAACTTCTATCGCACCGCACGGAGCCAACCTCGCCCATGAGAGGTGCGGGAAGGACAACAAGCGGAACAACAACAACAACAAGCAGCTTCAGCAGCAGCAGCGGGTCTCAAAGTTTTGTCAATTTAGGAGCTCCAGCGGTTCCCCCCAGGCCGTGAGGCCCTGGGGGCGGTGTGGGCTGCGGGGCACCCACTGAGCAGGGAGGCGACAATCTTCACATCAAGATTGAGGCGACAATCAGTCAAGACGTGACCCCTCTCCCTGTCCGCACGCCGACTCTTTACCCCCCACCCCCCAAGGATTAACGCTATTAACGTGTTTAAGCAAACAAGACTATCTCATTCTAGACTTGAAGCTTTCGTGACTGCAAGGATTCATATTCTTAGGTTTTTTCGGTAAAGTCACGTAGGTAAAACATCAAAATTAATAAAAAAAATTATTTTTTATTATTTTATTTTATTAATTTTGATGTTTTACCTACGTGACTTTACCGAAAAAACCTAAGAATAAGACTATCTCACTCATCTTAAGGCCAATGTAGACACATTGTTATCGAGGCTTCCCAGATGTTTCCTATGTGTACATTGCCAGTAGAAGACCCCCCCCATAGGCAAGCGAACGCGTTTGAGTCACCCCCCCCCCTCTATGCGAACTCAACTGAGGGCCCCCCACTTGACCATACTTCACCACGCTGGTCGGCGCGGTCTGGCGCAGGAAGCGGCGAGCGTGGAGGGGACCCCACGTCTCCCGCGGGGTTCAGGGCTCCGTGGGGGAGGCGCTCATCCAGCAGTGGAGTGGCGCGGGAGGCTTCTATAACCCACCTTTCTTAATGTTTCATTAAAGTTAATTGTTTATAAATATTCTAGATTTGAAGCTTTCGTGACTGCAAGGATTCATATGCTTAGGTTTTTTCGGTAAAGGCACGTAGGGTAGAACATTAAAATTAATAAAAGTAAAATAAAATAAAAATCACGTTTCGGAGGCAACACAAGTCTCCGTCATCAGGTGGGGACCGTCACAGCTACATTTACTTGAAAAATAATTGCCTCCGAACGTCGTGATTTTTATTTTATTTTATTAATTTAATGTTTTACCTACGTGACTTTACCGAAAAAACCTAAGAATATGTTTATAAATACATTCATATTCAGTCGTGTACAATTAAAGCCGATGTCTAAACGATATATGAACTTAATACAAAGGTATGGCTAATGTTAAGGAATACACTTTCAACATGAACGATTTCACACTATACGGTATTATTTAATGGGATACATTTTGACAATATGGTACATTTGTGGCTGAGTAGACCTAGACGGTCGCTTTGTACAGGCACTGCAAGTTGGTCGTTACAACGCTCACAGCATCGCCGCTCACCAAAACGAGACACACGAAGACACAAAACCAGAGCGGAATATCGAGAAAGTCGCAACGCCTCAGACACACTCACAGACACACACAGAGACACACTCAGACCACAGAGACACACTCAGACACACTCACAGACACACACAGAGACACACTCAGACCACACAGAGACACACTCAGACACACTCAGAGACACACTCACAGACTCAGACACACAGAGACACACAGAGACACAGAACTCAGACACACAGAGACACACTCAGACACACTCAGAGACACACACACAGAGACACACTCAGACACACTCAGAGACACAGACACACTCACAGACTCAGACACACAGAGACACACAGAGACACAGACTCAGACACACACAGAGACACACTCAGACTCACACACACATACACAAGTAGAGGCACTCACAGATACACACAGAGACGCACAGACTCAAGACACACTCAAGACACAGAGACAGACACGTAGACACACACAGAGACACACTCAAGACACGTAGAGACACACACACAGAGACACACACACAGACACATAGAGACAGACACAACGATCCCCTCTATCGCCTGATCAGACTGCAGGGGCAAGTGCTGCTAGGGAGCGCCTAGAAAGGCCGGCACGGCACACGAGGGGGTGGGTGCCCAGTGCCACACCAAGCCGCCTTTGTCTCCCCAGCGGCGATGTTTACTACACACCGCACCAGGTACTCATTTGAGGCCGAGTCGACCTAGGGAGGCCCAGGACCGGTTCATACAATCGGCCCCCATAGCGACGGTGAACGCGGGCCGCGCGTGACGTCACGGGGCCGCGCGTGACGTCACGGGGCCGCGCGTGACGTCACGTGACCACGCGTCACCGGAAGTCGCGAAAGGGGGCGGGAACCAATCGGAATCTCGGACTGTGACGTCACTGTGACGCATCAGACCGACATCCGGTTTCGTGGCTCGTGCGCTCAGAGTTGGAGAGACGCGTGGAGACGACGGAGACCGAAGGCAGCAGCTGGAGCCACTCCGAGCGACACTCTGAACAGGTGAGAGCGGCAGAGTTGTGACGAGCTCGACGTGTTACACGCGGCAGCTTGATGTGCTCACGATGTGAGTCACGATCTCGGTTTGTACCGATGGTGTGGCTCTGTTGTTGATGCGAGTCCGTGCTGATGATGTGGGTCTGTGGTGATTATTTGGGTCTGTTTAATGATGTGGATTCGTGTTGATGATGTGGGTCTGTTGTTGATATGAGTTGGTGATAATAATGCGAAGTCTGTGTTCATGTCGGGTTTATAACTGATGGTGTGGGTCTGTGTTGATGCGAGTCCGTGTTGATGATGTGGGTCTGTGGTGATGATGTTAGTCCGTGTTGATCGTCTCGGTTTGTACTGATGGTGTGGGTCTGTGTTGATGTGTGTTGATTATGTGGGTCTGTTCGATGTGGGTTTGTGTTATGCGAGTTCGTGTTGATGATGTATCTGCCGTGTTGACGATGTGCGTACGTGTTGGGGCTGTGGTTAAGTCAGGGGACAGAGACGGGGGAACATAGAAGTGCGGTACAATTAAGGATTTTGCTGCACTGCCGCACCCTCACTCATCCCACTCACCCCTCATCCCACCTCCAGTGGCAGCTATCTCTCTAGGGAACAAGGTGGCTCAGCAGTCGGCCTGCAAGTGGCCATTAGTCTGCCAGCTGAGGGCGATGTGCAATCCCAATTGATTAAAAAAACTGTTCACGATTTCGAGATGTAAATCACATGGTGAGTAACGATCTCGTCCCACATCCTAGACTGTGCTTGACCCTACTACACTCGTCTCCCGCTTTCCTCACGGAGACCCAGACGGTGCGAGACGCAAGACACTCCGGTATTCCTGCTCTACCCGTCACCAACATGGAGGTACGGGCTCGACTCGCGTGGTGAAGTATGGGCGAACATGTGATTCACATGCCTGTGTTCTCCACTCTCTATCCGCGTACCTACTCCTCACCATTTCTACCTTGGTGTGTGTCTGCCTGCCTGCCTGTGTATCTGAGCGTTTAACACGTAGCCTTTTGTGACCAAGGGGCCGTCCATAAATGACGTCACGCACCTGGGGGGGGGGGTGGGTGTCAGACATTTGTGACGATGTGTGACGAGGGGGGGGGGGTATGAGAAATGTGACGTCACATCAAAATGCGCAACTTTAAATAAATATAAACAACACGTTCTACTTAATTAAACAGACTTTTTAATAAATGTTTCTCCTACAACATCAGAGTGTACGCGCCACATTAAATACGCACTACAATAGTTCAAAGCGATATGAAGCATGTTTTATTTTAGGGGGGGGCAGAGCTTTGTGACGTCATATTTGAGGGGGGGGGGTCTGACTTTTTGTGACGCCGTGTGATGAGGGGGGGGGGGGGGGGAAAAAATCGTCCAAAATCGCGTGATGTCATTTATGGATGGCCCCCAATATCCATAACAGGTTTTTTTAGTTAGATCGCATAAATATGTGTCGTTAAATCCGCCACCACCAGACAGCCAATTAGTAAGGTTTGTCACATAAACAGAACATGCCAATTCGTTACTAGTACAGCACACTGGTGTGTTGGAGAGCAAAGCCACAACATTTACAATCCGAGTATGACGTTTCGCCAGTAATTACAACTAGCTTCATCAAGCAACAGCCAGATTTGTGGCTGCATTTGCCCCAACAGTTTGTTACAGTCTATATTGTGGAATTTTGTCTGTGTGTGTAGATGAGCCGATATATAGTGAGAAAAAGAAAATGCGTGAGATGGAGTGCGCTCTCAGACTCAAAAGGAGCAGCCCCCATCAAGTGCAAAACCCCGCAAGGTAATAAAAATAATGGAGGACATCACATCAGCCATGTCGCATGGGGGACATCAAGGCGGCCAAGTTGCATGGGCACTTGATTTTGCTTTCAGCTGATTGGCTGTGCAATGGAAGTGATGATGTAATACCTAGCAACCATTCTTATAGAAGTGAGTTACCATTTTACTGCAACTCCCATATTTACTTTAGTCTGTTTTCTCCTTCGATGTCTGCCAGACTTACGACAAAATAATTATCTTCTTCCCTTTGGCCCAACGTGCACATTCATATGGCGTCTAAACTTTGGGCGGCAGGCTGGTAACATTTGTGTCTCACAGTAAGAATATCCTGGCTTTGATTCCCGACTCAGGTGCTTTTGCTTGTGGAGTCTGTATGTCCTCCACCTGTTCTGCATGGGTTTCCTCAAGGGTATCCACTTTTCTCGCGTGAAAAAACTGTTAGGAGTCAAACATCCCAAGACTAAAACAATTGTCTGACATTATCCAGTTGGGATTACACCATTACCCCCTATTGTAATAATTCGGCAATAACCTCTTTAAAAAGATTATTGAGACTCAGCAAGGCTGTCCTTGGTGAATCTGCTTCTGTTCCTCCCTTAAAACCCATCTCCTCTTCTCCCTTGCCCACACTTCTGCTACTCCCTGCCCTCACCCCCAGCTACGACCAGGCCTAGCTCAACCCCTATCACCACCCCTACTGCTCCTCCCCAACCCTGATACCCAACTAAGACCAGGCCTACGCAAAACCCCTCCTTTACCTTTCCCTCCTGTTCTGTCACCATAACGACACCACCACTTTTAATAACCCCACTCTTTATCTCAACTACCATCATCTTATGTGCAATGTTATAATTGCTGTAATGCACCTTGTAATAAGGCGTGATATAAATCTCACATAGGAAACAAAGGTAGTAATAATGGTTTATACATTTTTATCATTTCTGCAGAAATCATGCAGCTCTACGGCAGCTACCTGACCCTCAGGGAGCAAAGAGAACTCTTGGCCATGCAGGAGATATGGTACCTTGGGCTCCAAAATCAGGCCCGGGGCAAGTACAACCATGGCTACGATGACGACCAACACCGTTATATTCCGGTAAGACTCACGACAAAATACCTGCCTTGCCGGATGCGGCAGGCCACCCTGGTTATTACTTCGGGTGTCATTATCGTCGTCATCACATTCAACATAATCAACCACAGTGTTTACATCACAGGATCATTGAAAGAAGCGTTATCGTGCACACCATCATCATCCACAATGTCATCACACACGGTGTTGTCACGCACGATATAACTGGTATCCAAAAATCTCAATGCTGAAAAAAAAACCTGCATACATGCAGTCGGTATTTCATGTTGTCTGCCGGGCCAAGTCGCCCTTGAAAACAGTTTCTTCACTCAATGGGCTTTAAACTTGATTTTGAAGCTTTTGTGACTGCAAGATAGAGGGCGACCGAAATTCGGTTTCGGTTTCGGCGCCGAAAGTTGGCAATTGGCCACTTTAGGCATACTTTCGGTTTCGGCCGAAAGTAAATTTTTAACTTTCTGTCTGGTTTCGGTTTCGGCCAAAACTGATATTGACTTTCGGTCGTCAACTAAAGATCTATTTTTAGAATATAACGCTAGTGATAAGTCTATCAGCCGGTCAGTCGGGGATCCTTGTCTTAGTCTGTGTGTGTGTGGGTTGGGGCATCGACTGCGTAGCGATTCGCGCGCTGCGCTACGAACCCGGCGGCCCGAGTTCAATTCCCGCTCACGGCCGGTGACGATTATTTGAACCGGTCCTGGGCCTCCCCTAGGTCGACTCAGCCTCAAATGAGTAAGTGGTGTGGTATGTAAACATCGCCACTAGGGAGACAAAGGCGGCCGGCCGTGGTGAATCCAAGTCCCGGGCGAAGCCGGGTAGTAAAGCTAGTACAGTATTTCATAAATCTTGTGTTCGGTAACTTTCGGTTATATACCTTTCTGTTTCGGTTTCGGTCGAAAGTAAATTTTTACTCTCGGTCTGGTTTCTGTTTCAGCCGAAACCAGAAATTCAGTTTCGGTCGGCCTCTACTGCAGGAATTACTCTTTGGTTCTTTCGGTAAAGTCACGTAGATATAAATAAAAGAAATAATAGAATAAATATAAGTTTGAGGAAAACAAACCTAGTAAAATTAGAAATGTAATGCAGTGCAACACAGAGAATTGGCTAACACAGCAGTTAACACATTACCTGGTTGATTACGTTCTTACAAAGATTGCTAATGGGCTTTACTCGTGAAATAACACTTTTGATTCAGATAGTAGCATTGCCATGACTTTTTCAGGACGGTTTCTGACAATTTCTCGCAGCGTTCAGCGTGGTTGCCGTGTGTAATACCAATTGAGCAATTTGGAGGTAAGTTTTCAGCATTGGGATGTTTGGTCATCACCAGTTACATTGTGAGTGTGTATTAGCTATGGGCGGACACCAGAGAACCAGGAGGAAAGTCATGCAGAACAGGGGAAGCAGCATACAAACTCTACACACTCCTAATTTGCTAAGGAGGGGTAGAACATACCATCTCCACACAAAAAGGGACTAAGCTGGGAATTTAACCCCCAGGCCCTTCTTGCTGTTTTCCACAAGTGTGTGCAACAAGGTATCTAGCACAGCAGACAAGCCTACGAGTCTTGTTTTTACCCTTCAAATAGGACTGACAAAGCGAGGCTAATTCTATAGCTGGTGCTCTCTCTCACTCCCATGGATTAAGTCTCTTTATGTTCATATTCTTTGGGTCTTTAGGTAAAGTCTCGTAGATAGAACAATAAAATAAAGAGCCAAAGAATATGAATTCCTGCAGTCACGAAGCTTTAAGTCAAGATCTCTTCATGTTGTCTTACGAGCACTCAATTAGCAGTGATTGAATGAGACTCGATTGAATCGGCACTTAACCACTGTGTGATTGTTGCGCAGGTAAAACACGAGCACCTCAACTTTCGGTATGAGGTGCTGAAGACGATTGGGGAGGGCGGTCAAGGCATAGTGTCGAGTGTCTTGACCACATGACAAACACCCTGGTGGCGGTGAAAATACTCAGAACTCCATTGAGGTAAGACTCCACACTACTGCATACTGTGTCTGTGAAACACAGCACCTCTCTCCACAATCCGCCTGTGCTACGAGAGCCATATTCAGTCAGGGCTCTAGCCGGCTCTAGTTGTGACTATGAATATTAATTGGCCAAAACATCTTTACGTAAAAAGGATTTCAGAGCTTGGAAATTGTTTGGCACCGGTTCACTCCCTGGCTGCCTTCCCACTTGTATGTGGATCCTCATGCATCTCAATAGTTCTCTCTCTTTGAGAGTGAGCCAAAAGTGTGCATGGTATTATAAGTCTAAATTATGATTGATGATATTAAATTGTGACTCTCTTGCAGCGCCATGAATAACAATTTCCAGTTGAGGGAAATACAAATCGGGATCATACTTCAGGAGAGTGACACCGACGACTCCAACATCATCAAGATGCTGGATTGGTTCCAGTTCAGGAAGCACTACACCATCGTCTTGGAGCTGTTGAGGTGCGTGCCAAGTGTCACTTGCATTGATGTGCTCTTGCGACCATTTGTCGTCGTAAAATTGTGGAGCTGCCATGAGTCTTGGAGGCTCAACTGGGACACATGTTGAGCTGGCAGCCATTCGCTTTTCTCGACCAGCCCCGCCAAATTTGACATAGCATGCCCCCTCAATCAGCAGTGATGGCAGCGCAGTGGTAACACCTGCGTCTCACAGCAACAAGGCCGAGGGGCTGACTGCCAACCGATGCGCCTATAGGCGTGCAGTTTGTATGTTTCTTCCACTGCTGTACCGAGTGTTCATGATTGTGTGTGTTGAGTGAGTTAGTACGTGTGTAAGGGAGGGAGGAGGTGAGTGTGAAATGTGTATATTCTCTCCCTGTTCTGCATGGGTTTCCTGTTGGGTTCTCGGCTTTTCTTCAACATTTTGGTGGCAAAATTTTAACGACCCTCGCTCGGCATACAGGAAGTTGTGGGTTCGATCCAGAGCCTCGATATTTGGCGTGTGCACGTTCTCCCCATGGTCACGTGGATTTTTACCTGGGTTCTCCGGTTTTTCCCTCCACATTTAAAAACAAGTGTTTAGAGATTTTGGCTGCTCTGAATTTCCCCATGATAAGCCACTTTGTGAGGTATCATTTGCGGACAGATCGCTTCTGAAAAAGCGCTATACAGCTCAGTGGGCCTCACCTGGTAAAATAAAAAGTTTATAGTTTCTAATAAATTCCCAATTTGACTGTGCTTGGTCAAGCATACCAATACTGAAAACTACCGAAAAATTACCCAATTAGAATAACACACAGAAGCAAAATCGCCCCCTCTGCTGCGAAAAACTTCGTAGGACCCTCTTGAAAAAAGTCTTGAGGATGTCTGGGTAAACGAGCGTAATAATCCATTGTTATATGAACCAGAACCCACAGAATGACACTGACTTTGTATTGTTGCCCTCTTTTCACAGTGGACTCTGGATGATTGGATTGGTAACAGGAAATCCAAGTCCCTTCGGATGGATGATGGTGAAAATATACACCAAGGCGATCCTCACGTCCCTGCGTCACATCCATTCGAAGACAATCATTCACGGTGACCTCAAGCCTGTGAGTGGACAGAGCTTCACTGTAAACCTTTGTTGTTTTTGGAGACTAACCCTGGAGAAAGCCCCAGCCACATTGAGCAACGGGTTTTAATGCATTCTAGATTTGAAGCTTTCGTGACTGCAAGGATTCAACTTCAAGGACAGTGCACATTATCAGAGTTATGTCTTTTGTTTGTATTCATGACTGCAGGTATTGCGGTCTATGCAAACATGACTCCTTGTAAAAAGGTGTCAGTTTTGTTGCCAGATAGAAGGGTAAAGAACCAATTATCATATTTTTACTGGTAAATGAGGTCCCCATAGTGTAGATGTTTGCCCCGAGCTCTCATACTCTGATGGTGCATTGTCTTTGAGTTGTGCGCCTTTTGGTGTCTTCTGGTCCAACCCATGTGAGACTAGGCTCTAAGGAAAGCTGTCTCGGGTGTGGACCAATCAACTTCAAGGACAGTGCACATTATCAGAGTTATGTCTTTTGTTTGTATTCATGACTGCAGGTATTGCGGTCTATGCAAACATGACTCCTTGTAAAAAGTGTCAGTTTTGTTGCCAGATAGAAGGGTAAAGAACCAATTATCATATTTTTACTGGTAAATGAGGTCCCCATAGTGTAGATGTTTGCCCCGAGCTCTCATACTCTGATGGTGCATTGTCTTTGAGTTGTGCGCCTTTTGGTGTCTTCTGGTCCAACCCATGTGAGACTAGGCTCTAAGGAAAGCTGTCTCGGGTGTGGACCAATCAACTTCAAGGACAGTGCACATTATCAGAGTTATGTCTTTTGTTTGTATTCATGACTGCAGGTATTGCGGTCTATGCAAACATGACTCCTTGTAAAAAGGTGTCAGTTTTGTTGCCAGATAGAAGGGTAAAGAACCAATTATCAGGATTCATACTCTTAGTTCTTTTGGTAAAGTCACGTAGGTAAAAAATGAAATTAAAATTAATTTATTCTTGTTTATTTTTATTAATTTTAATTTCATTTTTTACCTACGTGACTTTACCGAAAGAACTAAGAGTATTTAATGCATTCGCTTTGTTCACCTGTTTGGGATGGGCGGGGGGCACGGTAACACTGGTAAAGATCATCCAATGTGAAGTAGACTTTGCCAAAAGTTGTGTTGCTATGAGCGGCCTGCCTGAGAGAAACAAAAAAACTCAGATACTAATCAGGACAAAAAAGCACTCCAGTAATATCCTGATTTATGTCTTCCCCTTTTACGTTGTTTTGATAATCGTCGCCCCTTTCAGGAACGCATCCCCGACATAAACTGGGGTATTACTGTTTTCAAATGTACAAACAAATTTTAGAATCAGAATCAAAAGTAAATTTCCCAATTAAAGTGCATTGAGGTAAGCTCGTTTTCAAGGGCGACTCATCAGCTTACAAATTGCTCACAAAATTCTTGCCAAGACAAATGCGTGGTGGAAAGTGTTACCGAATCCATGTGTGTGCATGGTTTTTCCTAACTCGCATGCACTAGCAGCTATACGCTTCATTAGGGTCTCTCTTTCCACGCAATGAGCAACTTACATCGCATCATCTCACTTCCAGTGGCAGCTGTCAGGAAACATATCCTAATATCGCTGCGACTAACCTTTTTGACAGTCACCTCGTCTGACTCCCTTTTTAATATATACTTGCGTATTTTGGTACATGCTCAATGGACTGCTGGCTGAATGCTGTTATCACCTCTGTGAATCCCTTCTTCTGTTCTTCATCTAGGAAAACATCTTGGTCAAGGACCGCGTGGCAGGGACCATAAAGGTCGCCGACTTTGGACACAGCTTCGTTGAGGGTTATCCAAGTGAGTGACCTCACCCGGGTGAGGGAGTGAGATTGCTCGTAGCGGTTAGCGCTCTGTGCTACGGACCCGGCGATTATCTGAACTGCTCCTGGGCCTCCCCTAAGTCAACTCAGTCTCAAATGAATACCTGGTGCGAAGTGTAAAGATCACCACTGGGGAGGCCAAGGCGGTAGGGCGTGGTGCTGGCCACCCACCCCTCGTGTATCGCGCCGGCCTTCATAAGTGCTTGCTAATAGCACTTGTCCCAAAAGCTTGTCACACTTGTGTCTGTGTGTATGCACACACGTGTGTGTATGCTCAGTCTCAAATGAATATCTGGTGTGTATGCACACACGTGTGTACATGTGACTGTGTGGAGGTGATGACTTGCGTGTGATGATGCTGTTAAAGGTGATTTGGGGGTCTTTGTCTTTGTGAATCACAGCCTCCTTGACCTTCAGTACCGTCAAGCACATGTCTCCGGAGGGAATCTTGGGCTACTCGTCCACCAACTCGGTCGACATGTGGGCTCTGGGATGCACGGTGGCGAAGATAGCAACCGGAAAATCCATCTTCGAACCCATCAACTTCTACGACCAGTTGGGGTGCTGCATGGAGGTACTGCCCAACAGCAGCACTTCGCTCGTGATTCACAAAACATTCTTGGCCACGTCACGATCTGGCCACATTTTTGCCACCCGCCTGCTGACGCAGCCATAAGAAGTAAATGGTCATCCGTGCAAGCACTCAAAGCGCCACTTGTAGTTTAAGCTCACCCACCACCAGTAAGTTGAAGAGCAATTCTCTAAATTAAGTCTAGTAATGAGATACATTTCCCTTGAAGCTACATCCAGCACATATGCAGGACCATAACTGTGTGCACACAATGGCCTACTCTTTTCGAATAACGTCATGGGATCTTCAACGTCTACTGCGAATGTAGCAGACGGCACGTACAAATTTACGGTTTGTACACATCGCAAGTAAAAATTGGGCGGCCAAATCTGAACCAGGAAACTCTGCAACGGGAGGCAGATGTGCAACTGCTGGGCCATGCCACAACCACGACCCTGCACCTGTGGGTGAACCGTGGGGAGTAGTGGCGGAGTGGTTAGCGCATCGAGCTACGAACCTGGTGACCCGAGTTGGATTTCTGCTTACTGGCAACATTTTTAACAAATACCTGAACTGGACACAGGCCGAAAGCGTTAAATGAGCACCTGGCACTTGGCGCTATGGGGCCAATCCCCTAGTGTGCTGCGCCGGCCTTAATCGGTGCTCACTAACAGTACTCGCTACAACAGTCGGTTGCGTTTATATGAAGGAACTTTGTTGTTGTGTGAACCGTGTGTAGGTCCTGGGGCTGCCTCCGGACTACTTGGTGAATAACGCTCCTAAAAGAAAGAAATACTTTGGTAAGTTGAAGGGACAAGCTCACTGGAATACGTTTTACGAGCCAACTGTTATTGTTTCAGCTCGACCACCGATAAATTCTTGAATGTCGATTTTCACAACCGACTTTCACCATTAAGCATCAGGAGAGATCCAGGAAATCAGCCTGAAAATCTTGTACACGTGGCAATTGGGTCTTACAGCAAAAAATGTGGCTCAGTAATTAAGTGGTCTGACCCAAAAATCAACAATGAATCGTACATAGTTTCCCTTGTCTTACCAACACCCATCCCAGATGATGCAAAACCTGCATTGTGATTCACATTGGTTATCGGAGTCTGCATTTCGAATAACTCATTTGGCGGGTCATTATGTTAGTGTTCCAGTGTAACACTAATGGAGAATTTGCAGTAAAAATTTTCACATAGCAATCTGTAACATCCACCGTGAAATAAACGGTGCAAATTTGTTATAGTTAATGCAGCCTGCAGTG
>NW_026892086.1:0-14740 GCF_015708825.2 Lethenteron reissneri
AAACACGGCAAGGGAATCGCAAACCCGTGGACTTCTGGAGCCGCAGCTCCCAAGTGGCTTGAAAGATCTGGACACATTCCCATCAGTGAGTTCTCCGGCAAGCAAGGCTGCGTTGGCTGGGTGATAGAGCCCGCATGCCAAGCCACCGCATGCCCAATCAGCTTCTGATTGGCCGCACAGAGGGGGCTAAATAGGCACGATATTGACTGGAGAAGAGATGGACTGATGTGGTTACGGGAGGATATGGAGCTGAGTGGACTTGTCGATGACTGGTACCAGCGGTGCCAAGATCGGCTTCTATGGAGCAAGCTCGTGAAGGAAGCTGCTGCTACTGAGCAGTTGGAGGCAGTCGCCCTCCAGCAGAAACGACGGAGGGCAGAGGAGCGACGCTCACAACAACGATCAGAGCGCCGGACTGAGCGTGGACAATTAGACCCAAGCCGAAATATAAAATATACAAAAGATTGATTTAAAATATATTTTATTATTTTGTATGATAGAATATAGTATTGTCATCAGTATATGACGTAAGTATACCAAGTTTGCAGTCGATACATTGGGAAGTGGGTGAAAATTGAGTTGCAATATTTGAGGATACG
This sequence comes from Lethenteron reissneri, assembly GCF_015708825.2. NCBI lineage: Eukaryota > Metazoa > Chordata > Hyperoartia > Petromyzontiformes > Petromyzontidae > Lethenteron > Lethenteron reissneri. Next base: position 600 of record NW_026892086.1, read on the forward strand.
ACAACAGACAGAGTTGAGGATACAACAGACAGAGTGGGTTAAATAAAAAGCGTGTAAAAAACATTTAATGTGAATACAATTGTTCGCGAAAGCTCCTGCGTGTTTGACGGTACTTTTATTTGAGATATTTATTATGTAGAGAGAACGAGAGAGTCAGAGACATATCTGACGCTGTATCGTTTCGCGTCGTGAATATCCGTACGCTCATTTGTGTTTTTTTACTGAAACAGCATTTGAATTATATTCTTTGGGTCTTTCGGTAAAGTCACGTAGATAGGTTCAAAGAAAATCTTGTTATTTTTGCTATTTTCTTTGAACCTATCTACGTGACTTTACCGAAACACCCAAGAATATGAATTCCTGCAATCACGAAAGCTTTAAGTCAAGATTTAGCATTTGAATATGACTATGCGAACGCAAACACATTCCTGCGGAGGGAGCTGGTAGGAACGTTGGGTTGCTCGGTCAATGGCCAGGGTCAACGGCGGCGTGGAGTATTACGCAAATATGCCCGACTGTGAGGGCGGGCACGAGCCGGCGTGAGTAGGTTAAATGTTGAGTTTTATAAGGGCACCACTGGGTGACCAGCCCCCCCACCCAGCCCCACCCTCCCACCCCCAACCCAACCCCAACCCCACCCTCCCCACCCGGCCCCTCCCACCCTCCCCACCCAGCCCCTCCCCACCCTCCCCTCCCTGCACGACGGACGGACGGACACAATAATCCCTGTGGGCTGGTGTAACCAGGAGGTTCCTACCAGTAAAAAAAGGATGTTATAAGAGGGCGTGGTGTTTCTACTCAGTAAGGTCAAGCATGAAAGGTCATTGTTTTTTAGTTTGTAGTTTTGGTTCATGTTAATGATGTTGTCATTCACTTCATAAGTATGGACGTGTCTCCTGAGTGGCGATGTCTACACACGGCACTCGATAGTCATTTAGGTTGAGTCGACTTAGGGGACGCTCAGTACCGGTTCTGATCATCGTCACCGGTGTTGATGGCCGCGAGCGGGAATCGAACTCGAGTCGCCAGGTTTCATAGTGCGCTCTCTGCAGACCCATACACAAAGCTCCCCCGTATAGCCTGCTAACAGACTATTGGGGCAAGTGCTGTTAGCGAGTAGCACCTATGAAGGCCGGCACGGCACACAAGAGGGTCGGTGGGTAGTCAACCACTACGCAAAGACAAAGCTCCCCCGTATAACCTGCAGACTGGCGGGGCAAGTGCTGATCGCGAAGCACTGCACACCGCCACCGCACCTACGCACAGACGCCTCGACACACACATCGCGGCCGCGTTGATTGCCGCTCTGGCACGATGGACCTGCCGCGGTTTATTTCCAGAGATGTCCGTCAATTAGAAGGCGGCGGCTGTAATCGCCGTCATTAGCGCGAGCCCCGTTGCGTGCGCTGCGAGGCGAGATAATCGTGGCTAATCAGCCATAGTCGCAGCAGCGGCATCATCAGCATCATCACAACAACTCGTTTAATGAGTGCGGGGCAGAGAGACAGGGGGGGTAGGGGGGTTCGGGGTGGATGATGGACAGGCGTAGGGAGAGTGCACACTGTGTGCATGTGTATTGGGGAGCGGTGGTGCCGTGGTTAGCGCACTGCGCTGCGCACGCAAATCCGGCGACCCGAGTTCGATTTTCGCCCCCGCAGGCTAGCGGGCAAATCGTTTTGTTGACGAATATCTGAACCGCTTCTGGGCCTCCCCTAGGTCGACTCGGATGTAAATGAGTTTCTGGTGTGGTGTGCGTTGAGGTGGTGGGGGGGAGGCCGGGCGTGGCACTGACCAACACCACCCCTCGTGTGCCGTGTCGGCCTTAATAGGTGCTCGCTAACAGCACTTTCCGTACATTCTTTAAAGGCTACATGGGGTGGCTTTGTCTTTGGAGCGGTGGCATCGTGTATTGCACAATGCACTGCGAACCGGTCACTCCCAGTTCGACTCCCGCTCACGGCTAACATCAGTGGCGAGCGGAGGATGTCTTAACCGGTTCATGGCCTCCCCTTCCGGGGAGGCCAGGGGGTCATGACCCACAGGTGACAATTCCACATTCTCACGGCCAGGACCAGTTCATCCACATGACATCCATGAATGCTTTCTGTCAACGTGGTACTCGATTTATCGATCCCACGAGGATGATTGTCACACGGGTGTATGTGAGTTACAATGTGTGTACGTGGACATGTGCGATGCGTTATATATTTGCCTATATCAATGCATAGGCGTGTATCTCGCATACGGTCCATATGTTGTGGCGTGCGCTCTGCATGTCAGCCGACGAGCCGGCTAAACGGGAGGAGATGTTTGTATTTTGATTGTGACTTTTTGTAATTGTTTTGTGTATAAAACTAATTCGCTTTGCAAAACAGCCCCGGGCATTTTTTGCTGTGAGCGCTATATTCAGCAGAGTGTGATAATGCGTGAGTGTTAATGGGCGCGCGTGTGTGTATTGTCTGTGTCTGTGTTATTGTGTGTGTTATTGTGTGTGTGTTATTGTGTGTGTAGTGGGAGCGGTGGGTGTAGCGGTTAGCGCTACGCTGCGCTACGAACTGGCGACCCGGCTTCAATTCCCGCTCACGGCCAACACCGGTGACGATTATCTGAACCGGTCCTGGGCCCCTAGGTCGACTCAGCCTCAAATGCGTACCTGGTGCGATGTGTGGCATCGCCACTAGGGAGACAAAGGCGGCCGGGCGTGGTGTTGGCCACCCACCCCTCGTGTGCCGTGCCGGCCGTCATAGGTACTCGCTAGCAGCACTTGCCCCTACAATCTGTTACAGCTATACGGGGGATCTTTGTCTTTGTGTGTGTGTGTTTTTGCGTCTGTGTATTAATGCATGTCTTGTGCTTATTTGCCAAGATGCTTCACGTGTATTAAAGTCGCCGTGTGTGTTGCCGTGTGTTCTTTGTATGTGCTGAGGTATGTGTGTGACAGTGTGACCTAGTTAGTCTGTGGTGTGTGTGTTGTGTATGTGACTGAGTTAGTCTGTGTGTGTGTGTGACTGTGTGACTGAGTGAGTCTGTGTGTGTGTGACTGTGGACTGAGTGAGTCTCTGTGTGTGTGTGACTGTGTGAATGAGTTAGTATGTATGTGTGTGTTGTGTGTGTGACTGAATCAGTCTGTGTGTGTGTGTGACTGTGTGAATGAGTTAGTCGTGTGTGGTTGTGTGTGTGACTGAGTGAGTCTGTGTGTGGTGTGTGACTGTGTGACTGAGTTAGTGTGTGTGACTGTGTGTGACTGTGTGACTGAGTTAGTCTATGTGTGTGCGTGTGACTGTGTGACTGAGTCAGTGTGTGTGTGGACTGTGTGACTGTGTGACTGAGTTAGTCTGTGTGTGTGTGACTGTGTGACTGAGTGAGTCTGTGTGTGACTGTGTGAATGAGTTTGTGTGTGTGTGTGACTGAGTTAGTCTGTGTGTGTGACTGAGTGAGTCTGTGTTGTGTGTGTGTGTGTGACTGAGTAGTCTGTGTGTGTGATGAATGAGTCTGTGTGTGTTGTGTGTGTGACTGAGTCAGTCTGTGTGTGTGTGTGACTGAGTGAGTCTGGTGTGGTGTGTGTGTGTGACTGAGTTAGTCTGTGTGTGTGTGTGACTGTGTGACTGAGTGAGTCTGTGTGTGTGACTGTGTGTGAATGAGTTTGTGTGTGTGTGTGACTGAGTTAGTCTGTGTGTGTGTGACTGAGTGAGTCTGTGTGTGTTGTGTGTGTGTGACTGAGTTAGTCTGTGTGTGTGTGACTGAATGAGTCTGTGTGTGTTGTGGTGTGACTGAGTCAGTCTGTGTGTGTGTGCGTGTTGTGTTGTGTGGGGAGCGGTGGTACCGTGGTCAGCGCGTGGCACTATCTACCCGCAGTTCGATTCACGTGATCTGAACCAGTCTTCGTGCGCGGTGTGTAAACATCGCCACTGGGGGATACAAAGGCGGCTGGGCGTGGCGTTCACCACAAGACCCCTTCGTGTGCCGTGCCGGCCTTCATAGGTGCTGCTCGTCAACAGCTATGTAGGGGGGGGGGGGGTCTTCGTATTTTACTTGTTCTATGTCCCAAATGGTGACATGTGCATGTCCACTGTAAGCACACACACACGTGGGCCTGGGGTGTCCAGAACCACGCCCGGCCGCACCCAGAAATGTATTTAAAGCCGAGTCTACCTAGGAGCGGGACTGCTCGTGAGATATCATCCCTGCTAGGCGTGGCACCGGAATCGAACTGTGTCGGCTGGGTTTTGTGGCGCAGTGCTCTCCCCACCGCCACCGCTCCCCATACACAAAGACAAAGATCCCCCGTATAGCTTCGACAGACTGTTGGGGCAAGTGCTGTTAGCGAGTATTCACCGATGAAGGCCGGAACGGCACACGAGGGGTGGGTGGCCAGCACCACGCCCGGCCGCCTTTGAATCCCCCAGTGGAGATGTTTTTACACATCGCACTAGGTACTAATTTTGAGGCCGAGTCGACCTAGGGGAGGCCCAGAACCGGTTCAAATAATCGTCACCGGTGTTGGCCGTGAGCAGGAATCGAACTCGGGTCGCCGGGTTCGTAGCGTAGCGTAGCGCTAACCGCTCCGCCACCGCTCCCCACGTACACACACACACGCGTGTGTGACTGTGTGTGTCTGTGTGTGTGGGGAGCGATAGTGCAGCGGTTCGCGCGCTGCGCTACGAACCCGGCGACACGGGTTCGTTTCCCGCTCACGGCCAACACCGGTGACGATTATCTGAACCGGTCCCGGGCCTCCCCTAGGTCGACTCAGCCTAAAATGAGTACCTGGTGCGGTGTGTAAACATTGCCACTAGGGAGACAAAGGCGGTCGGGCGTGGTTGCTGGCCACCCACCCCCCTCGTGTACCGTTCCGGCCTTCATAGGTGCTCGCTAACAGCACTTGCCCCTACAGTCTGTTAAGGCTATACGGGGGATCTTTGTGTGCGTGTGTGCGTGGAGGAGGAATCTTCCCGTGCCTCTCACCTTCCCTCATTAACGACTGGGCCCTTCAATCTCCCGCTACCTCTCCCCAGCGCCACTTCCACTGGCAGAGCACTTAGTATTTCTTATTGAACGCAAAGCATTCATCACTGCGCTGGCCGAGGCGGGGATAGAATCCCTTAGCAGCTTGGGTGGTTAGTGGCTGGAGAGGGGAGAGTGGAGTCGGTGGGGGGGGGGGGGGCTCAGAGGGAAGCTACCTTGACCCCCCCCCCCTCCTTAGCCCCCCATTCGTCTTGGAGGTAACACCAAAGCCACATTTTTAACAGCAAAAGTGTTTTAGACGGGAGTGAGTTTTTGTTGTTGTTGTTTTTGTTGTTGTTGTTGTTTCGTACCCAAACAAACGCGTGGCGATCCCGGGAGGTTGGCGTCGAAACAGTCCGGAATTCGCGTCCTCCGATGAATCTTCTGTCCGCCCGACAACACTTTGGTGTGGACAGCCAACAAGCCTACGGATTAAGACACGGCCCGTGTGAACTTGTATACGTAAATGATAACGGTGTGTGTGTATATATATACACAGCACACACGCAATGGAAAAATGATTCGGACTCATAACACATTCCTGCGGAGGGAGCTGGTAGGAACGTTGGGTTGCTCGGTCAATGGCCTGCAGGGTCAACGGCGGCGTGGTGTATTCCGCAAATATGGCCGACTGTGAGGGCGGGCACAAGCCGGCGTGAGTAGGTTAAACGTTGAGTTTTATAACGGCACCACGGGGTGACTAGTCCCTCCCCACCCAGCCCCACCCCTCCCACCCCCCACCTAGCCCCACCCTCCCCACCCAGCCCCTCCCCATCCTTACCACCCACCCAGCCCCTCCCTCCCCACCCAGCCCCTCCCTTCGACGGACGGACGGACACAATAATCCCCTGTGGGCTGGTGGAACCAGTGGGTTCCTACCAGTATAATTAAATGTAGTGACTTACTTACACCAATGTTCTCTATGTTGCACGTGTTTGTTGAAGTGTTTGCCGCCGTAAGTCGCTGAGCCGCCCGAATGTGGAACATCTGTGCACAACAAAAAATAGCTTCCATGGCTCCCATCGGGTTCCTCCGGCAGTCTAAAGAACAATTGTGACGACTGCGTGTCTCTCTCTCTCGTCGTTGGTTTGATTGGTGGTGACAGTGGCTGCAATGCGTCATCACTGCCGATTACTGCGACCTGGGAATCAAGCGCTGTGATCTGTAGGGTCAGCTCGAGATTATCCCCCAACCACTCCGTCGGGCGGATTAACCGCGTTCAAGATCGAGTCCCAAGTTGCACCGGACGGTCGTCTTACGTGCAACGCAACGTTGATCGTGGGTCAAGAACGATGACTGCCAAAATCGAAACGAGTAAAAATTAGACCGCAAACAGAACGTCGCGTTGTTCCCCAATCGGCGCGGGCAGAGAGGGCACCACGGTGGCTAGGAGATGTTAACTACCTCGCCTGATCGGATCATTGGGTAATAAATCGGCATTTTGCGACCTCTATGAGATGATAGGACAATAGTCTGAGTCCATAATTGGCAATAAGTAATGGCAACGCGGTTATAAGCGTACTCGTATTTATTTCGGTAAAATGAAATTATTAATTTCATTTTTTACCTACGTGACTTTACCGAAAGAACTAAGAGTATGAATCCTTGCAGTCACGAAAGCTTCAAATCTAGAATTACGGTTATAAGCGACTCACAGAATTGTGCGCAGTTGCGTCTACAGTCCACGACTTCCCTGAAGTGATTCACCTTCAGCGAGCGCGATGCCGATCACACAACGCGGTTCGAATTCGACCCTTGATCGATGGCTGCGCCATCGCCGCACACGCGTCGAATACAAAGCACGGGACAAGTCCTTACTCACTAACAAGTCCTTACCTACTAACAACTCCTTACTTACTAACAACTCCTTACTAACATCTCCTTACTTACTAGCAACTCCTTACTTACTAGCAACTCCTTACTTACTAACAACTCCTTACTCACTAACACGTCCTTACTTACTAACAACCCCTTAAACAACTCCTTACTTACTAACAACTCCTTACTCACAACTCCTTACTAACAACTCCTTACTCACTAACAACTCCTAACTTACTAACAAGTCCTTACTTACTAACAACTCCTTACTCACTAACAACTCCTTACTTACTAACAACTCCTTACTTACTAGCAACTCCTTACTTACTAACAAATCCTTACTCACTAACAAGTCCTTACTTACTAACAACTCCTTACTAACAACTCCTTACTTACTTACAACTCCTTACTTACTAACAACTCCTTACTCACAACTCCTTACTAACAACTCCTTACTCACTAACAACTCCTTACTAACAACTCCTTACTCACAACTCCTTACTAACAACTCCTTACACACTAACAACTCCTTACACACTAACAACTCCTTACTTACTAACAACTCCTTACTTACTAACAACTCTTTACTCACTAACAACTCCTTACTTACTAACAACTCCTTACTCACTAACAACTCCTTACTTACTAACAACTCCTTACTAACTAACAACTCCTTACTTACTAACAACTCCTCACTAACAACTCCTTACTCACTAACAACTCCTTACTAACAACTCCTTACTCACTAACAACTCCTCTATAATTTTTCATTGTTGGAGGGGTTGCCCCCCACTACTTAAAAACCCTGGCTCCACCATTGGTTATACACCCATAGGGTGGAAAGGCCTTCATCCAGCAGTGGATTGCCAAAAGGGCTCTCAGTTAATATGTTCGTCCTCTTAATAATTTACCACTACTGCCATTGCCAGCCTCGATACACTCACTTGAAGATGTTTTCTTGTTCATGTATTTTTTTTGTTTTTTGCGGTTGCACCCGATTCAAGAGCCGAATGGCTCACAGGGCGATACCAAATAAATGAAACTTGAAACTTGAACTTGAAACCAGTGACATGGAGGGGATGAGATCGCATCGGGGTTCCATGCCGGAGTGGAGATGAGTTTGGCGAGTGGCAGGACCGTGAGCGCGGTGGCTGCGGCGTTAGTGGGGAGGCGTTGATCCAGCAGTGAATAGACCGTGGCTGATGTTTGACGACTGTGTGCAGTAGATATACAGATAGTTGTTTTTAATGTCACGTGCTCTTGTTTAACTCTTGACGTCTGCACAAAAATGAAGTTATCCTCGATAATAATTATCCATAATAGAGGTTGTTTTGGGTTAGATCGCGTAAATATCAATGTTGTGTCGTTAGACCCGCCACCACCCGACACAGCCAATGAGTAAGGGTTGTCACGTGGACAGAACGTGGCCAATTTGTTACGAACACAGCACTAACCGGTGTGTTGGAGAGCAAATCTACAATGTTTTCGCTCAAATGTCAGCACCATCATTTAATCTGCGTTTGTCTCTCTCCGTCAACCCTCCTCCTCTACCCCACCCCCATCCCCCCCTTCTCCCCCTGCTCCCCCATCTCCCCGTGTCCCTCCAACCCTGTGTGCGCGCGTCTGCGTGGTGCCTCTCCTCGACTCCAGATGGATCGGATGAAAACCCCTTCACGCGTCTCATTTTTTAGTTGTGCTCCCTTTCTGCGCAAGAGCACAAGCGAAAGAGAGAGAGAGACACACACACAGGAGTGTACTGCCACCCTCTTTAGATATCTGTTTTCAACGAATCGTGTTCATCTCCTACTCCTCGTCACCACCGTTGCTGCTGCTGCTGTTGCTGTTGTTGTTGCTGCTGTTGTTGCTGTTGACGCTGGTGGCCGTCGCAGCAACAACGCCGATGTCAGCGGACCGCGAGCTGCCGCGAGAACTCCGGCAAGCGACTTGCGGCGACGAGAGAGGCGAGGGATCAGCGCCGCACGAAAACTACGAATCCCGCTTGACCGAGGACGGTGTCGATGACCTTCGCCGGATCACAACAACAACAACAGCCGACAACAACAACTCGTGGATTTTTTGCTGATAAACCAGCGTTTTTAAAACTGGCATGAAAAATAAAAAATATAAAAAACGCTTAAACGACAGAAATAAGCGTTGGAACAAACTGAGGACTTTTAATCATCAGAACACTTTTTTTCTTTTGTAAACGCCTCGTGTATATATTTTTTTGTTCTCTTTAATTTTTTTTGTACACTGAAAATGCAATCGAACAGTTTCAGCTATCAAATGGAACTGCGATGGACGTTAAATCATCGCTTGGTCAACCTCAACGAAGAACATTTCACGATACTGGCAGGAGGAGTACTTTGATTCGTCGCGCCGTGCATCGAAGAATTGGCCCAAAACCCGAAACGTTGGTGGTTGGTGGGGGGGGGGACCCCACGGATGAAAATGGAAAACAAAAACACGTGGAAGAAAAACCATGCATACGCACAGCACTCTCATCGGCATCGCCCTCCAACATGCGTTTGACCTCTCTAAGTCCAGCGCAGTAATGAATCATCGGCATTGACGTCACCTTGTGAGTCGCAAATTAACAAAAAAAAGAGAACGACATGACGTCACTCGGTGCACGCGGTGACGCGCCGCGAGATGACGTCGCACGGGCGAGGCGCGTGCATGGCGCGTGATGACGTCGTCGAAGAGGATCTTCGTCGTTTTAATTATAGATTTGAAGCTTTCGTGACTGCAATGATTCATATTCTTAGGTGTTTTCGGTAAGGTCACGTAGGTAAAAAAAAATTTAAACTAAAATTGATAAAACTAAAATTATTTTACTTTATTAAAACTAAAATTGATAGAAGTAAAATTATTTTACTTTTATAAATTTTAGTTTACATTTTTTACCTACTTGACTTTACCGAAAAACCCCAAGAATATGAATACTTCGTCGTTTTGTGCACGTGTCGATGGGTTTGTGAGTGCGCAGGTCTTGACTCTCCGTCCAATTTCATTTGCTCAGCTTTATGCAGGGGGGGGGGGGGTGTAAGTCCCGGCGTAGCGACAGAAACAACATTCAAGTTGATATTCGATCATCGTTACAAGAGTTATTGTGACCTCCCCCCGCCATCAGCCCCGTGTTCCAGACGGACGGACAGACATGGCCGATGCATTTGTTGCAAAGCATTAAGCGAGACACGAATATGCTCCCATCACCGATAAGGTGCCGTGGTACATTATAAAATCATAAGAAACAGTGGGGAAATTGGGGAGGCGTTCATCCAGCGGTGGATTGACCACGGCTGACGATGATGAACGACTATGAGAAATGGAATAATCAGAGTTAGAATGTTTATTTATACCGGAGGAGGAATCCGATGATCTGCGAAGCTCTTTTTCACAGATGTCCTGTAGGAGGCTGGTCAGAACGTTACAGCAAACAGTTACACAAACGCGATAGGAGTGCAAAGAATAAGAAAGGTGAACAGGCCACATAGATCTTCTTGGTTCTTTCGGTAAAGTCACGTAGAATGGAAATAATAAAATAATAAAAATAAAACTGAATAAAAGAATTCTCACGACGTTTCGGCCACAACGCAAGCAGCCGTCCTCAGGTGAAGAACAGGTCTGAATGACACACCCCAGGCTTGGAGCGACTATTTAAGCTGGGATGGAAGGGGAAGAGCGCCTTGACAAAATAATTTGCATATCAAGAGGAATTTAGCATATTTATGGGAAATATTTATGGGAAATCCACATAGACATATACAACTAAACTAATTTTATTTTACCAGGTAAAACCCCGCCGAGGTATTAACTTATTTTTCAGAAGAGACCTGGCCACAAACGATAGCAAAAACACATTCCTGCGGAGGGAGCTGGTAGGAACGTTGGGTTGCTCGGTCAATGGCCAGGATCAACGGCGGCGTGGTGTATTCCGCAAATATGGCCGACTGTGAGGGCGGGCACAAGCCGACGTGAGTAGGTTAAACGTTGAGTTTTATAAGGGCACCACGGGGTGACCAGCCCCTCCTCACCCAGCCCTCCCTACCCTTTACTCCCCACTCAGCCCCTCCCCACCCTCCCCTCTCCACCCAGCCCGACCCCTCCCATTTTTGGATGCACGACGGACGGACGGACGGACACAATAATCCCCTGTGGGCTGGTGGAACCAGGTGGTTCTACCAGTATAATCTCAATAATCTCAATGCATGTTGCTCAATGTGGATGAAAGTGTGGTTACCCCCACCTCTCTATGCGCGTCTGGCCCCAGCGTTGGACGAATCGTGGATCATCACGTGGAGATGTTTAGCAGCCGAATAATCTCATCGGAAAGCAGGCACCGGAGGGTTAACACAGCGCCATCTGTATCATATTTAAAATATAGAAATATATCTCTTCCCGCGGCAAACACGTCTATTATTGATTTACCTCCCCAAGAGCCGAATGGCTCACAGGGTTATACCTAATAAATGAACTAAACTGAACTTATCCAGCCCCTCTTTGCTACAGCAGCAGCAGCAGTAGTAGCGGCAGAACGCACGTGGCCTATGGCGGCTCGCTCACAACGACATCGATGTTTGGGGGCTTTTAAGCGTTTGGCCCCCCCCTCCCCCCCACTGGTGGATGTTTGAGAAGAGCCCCCACCCCTTAGCAGTGGCTGTGATGAAAGCATCTCACGACGTGATCCAGTAGTGGATGGATCAAGCCTTTGATCCAGCAGTGGATGGATCACGGCTTTGATCCAGCAGTGGATGGATCATGACTGACGATGATGATGATCGATCGTCTGATAAATTGAAAACGAAGTCGCATGGGATGACAGTTACCTCCCTTGGGCCGTCTAATCTGCTTATAGTTCAGAGTTTAACGTCTTAGCTTCTGCTCGATAAAAACCCTCGATGGATTTATTTGATCTCCTCCACGCCGACGGTTGTTGTGTTTGTTATCGCACAATGCCTCCTCCGTGTGTGGACATTCAACTTTTTGTTAGCTTCATTTCCACGAAACCGTCTCCGCTTACACCGATTATATATTTTTTTTATTGCAGTACTTAAGTGACAACATCGTTGCAATGCTGTTTGGTTCACGTGCGCGAGTTCGATTACCGCTCACGGCCAACACCGGTGACGATTAGCTGAACCGGTAACGGGGCCTCCTCTGGGTCGACTCAGCCTCAAATGAGTACCCGGTGCGGTGTGTAGTAAACATCGCCGCTGACAGCACTTGCCCCACGAGGCTGTTTACAGGCTACACGGGGGATCTTTGTCTTTTTTTGTGTACATTGGTGCCAGAATTGTCCGGATTATAAGATGCACTTTACACTGCCCCCATGCCCTCTTCCGCCGCTGTATTACAAAGACGACGTGGTGAGTTGCGTTGAATAACAGCTGGGGCAGGTGTGTGTTGCGTGTGCCTGCTCTCTGACCCGTCTTGTGCCCAACCTTGTATTGGCATCTTCCTCAATCACAGGCCGGGCGTTGTGGCAAGGCGCAAAAGGGCACGCGCACAGACAACGGGGTGGACATTCACTCTGGCGTGACAACCCATGAACGATTGCGTTCGTATCAGGCGCCGTTCGTGGCACGCGATCTTACGTGTCGGATAATCGAGGGGGGGAAGCAGCGTTAATTGTCGCTTCTTCGCACGAGTACGGAAGCGGAGAGTTACTGGGCGAAACTATGTCCTGAGTTTTTAGTAAAAGATTGAAGTACTGGATTATTTGTAAATAGTTGCCCGTGTATATTTACAACGTCGCGAAATCTATGCATGATGGTACGATATTTACACAAAGTTGGTATACCTTGTAAAATATACCCATCTATATTTATTGATTTTTAAGGGCAGTAATCAAGGAGGGGTTTGCTTGTTAAGAAAAAAAAACGAAAATAAAAAGTTTAAATAGACGGTATTTTGAAAAAAATACACAAGTTGTATATAAGCAATATTTAAATCAAGAACAGTGCTGTTGTGTGTTGTATATAGCCGTGGCAGATCCTGGTATTTAGAGATGAGCATGCCATGCTAACCAACACAATATTGCCTGCACAAATCTAATAAAAGTACATTTTATCTGCATTGACTAAACCTTTTCGCGGATTTAAAAAAGAAAAAACCATGAGCATTGCGGAATGTATAAAAAAAACACGTGAAGGTATTAATTTCAAAATAAAGTTACATTTAAAGGGTTGCCTGTATGTGTATGGTAATTGCTCACTGTGTGGTGTTTGAAAAGTTGCACCGCTATTGCTACATGACTGCACCAAGTTTGCGTGTCTTTGTTTGGTACCACCTCGTGTAGTTATTGTCAAGTTTAGTTGACGATTAATTTAGTTCACACGGACAACCCCAATTGTGAGTGTTGATCGACAGGTTCTAGCCTGGGATTCCACGGTGGCTAGGAGATGTTAACTACCTCGCCTGGTATGCAGGAGGTCGTGGGTTCTATTCCGACCCTGACACCTGCTGTACATTTGGAGTTTGCGTGTCTCTCTCATCATCATCACGGTGCCTAGGAGATGTTAACTACCTCGCCTGGTATGCAGGAGGTCGTGGGTTCGATTCCGACCATGAAACCTGCTGTATATTTGGAGTTTGCTATGTTTCTCTCTCTCTCATCATCATCACGGTGGCTAGGAGAAACATCTTAAAGCGACGACGCGCAACAGAAACATCCTGGATAAACCAGCAAATCTTCAAAAAAAAACGCATTACAACGCTGTGTGCAAAAATCCCAGTGTGATGCAAGCCAAACAATAACAGCTATAAGACAATTTAGATTTTAAGAAACATGGCTTAACCATATGTTTTCAAAATCATCAAAATAAAGCTTAAAGAAACAAACCAACAACAGTTGGTTGTCCTTAGCTCGTCCTCGTTCCCCGAACCTCCGATTGGCACGGTCGACTACGTACGGTGCAAAAAAAGTTCAACATTCACACGCGCAGATAACCCTCCTCCTGGCTTATGTCGAGTTTCCCTTCACCGCCACACAGACGCTGCTGATGCCCCTCCACACACACAGCACACAAAGACAAAGATCCCCCCCGTATAGCCTTCACAGACTGTTGTAGCAAGTGCTGTTAGCGAATAGCACCAGTGAAGGGAGGGGGTGGGTGGCCAGCACCACGCTCGGCCGCCTATGTCTCTCCAGTGCCGATGTTTACGCCGCACCAGGTACTCGTTTTAGGGCTGAGTCGACCTCGGGGAGGCACAGGAGCGGTTCAGAAATCGCTCGCCACTGATGTTATCTGTGGCCGCGATGTTGAACGCTGAAAAAACTAGGAACTGTTCCAATTCGGCACTCGGTTTGACTCTTT
>NW_026892087.1:0-25253 GCF_015708825.2 Lethenteron reissneri
GGTACAGGGTTGTGGTGGACAGGGTTGTGGTGTGCAGGGTTGTGGTGTGCAGGGTTGTGGTGTACAGGGTTGTGGTGTGCAGGGTTGTGGTGTGCAGGGTTGTGTGTGCAGGGTTGGTGTACAGGGTTGTGGGGTACAGGGTTGTGGGGTACAGGGTTGTGGGTACAGGGTTGTGGGGTACAGGGTTGTGGTGGACAGGGTTGTGGTGGACAGGGTTGTGGTGTGCAGGGTTGTTGCAGGGTTGTGGTGTACAGGGTTGTGGTGTGCAGAGTTGTGGGGTACAGGGTTGTGGTGTGCAGGGTTGTGGGGTGCAGGGTTGTGGTGGACAGGGTTGTGGTGTGCAGGGTTGTGGGGTACAGGGTTTGGTGTGCAGGGTTGTGGGGTGCAGGGTTGTGGTGGACAGGGTTGTGGTGTGCAGGGTTGTGGTGTGCAGGGTTGTGGTGTACAGGGTTGTGGGGTGCAGGGTTGTGGGGTACAGGGTTGTGGGGTACAGGGTTGTGGGTACAGGGTTGCGGTGTGCAGGGTTGTGGGGTACAGGGTTGTTGTGTACGCGGTTGTGGGGTACAGGGTGTGTGCAGGGTTGTGGTGTGCAGGTTGTGGGGTACAGGGTTGTGGGGTACAGGGTTGTGGGGTACAACAGGTTGTGGGGTACAACAGGGTGTGTGGTGTGCAGGGTTGTGGTGTGCAGGGTTGTGGTGTGCAGGGTTGTGGTGTGCAGGGTTGTGGTGAACGTGGTTGTGGTGAACGCATTTACGGTGGAGCGGGGTTTGTGTGGTGAACGCGGTCGTGGTGGTCCGACGTTTCGGGATATGCGCTGGGAGCTTCTTCAGGAAATGAATGTGGAATCCTAAAGCCGTTCCCCCCTTTCAAACTCCCCCCCCCCCAGCCAAACTGTTCAGATGTGAACACAGATCCACTCTCACCCCTCTCACCCCTCACCCCCCCACTCAGAAGCGACTTGGTATTTCTCGTACTGTTGAAACGAGCAAAGCGCCGCAATTCAACCGATTTCTCTTGAGCATTATTCATTTAAAAAACAATAATCACACCGTTAAAATTTCAGTCTCATAGATGCTGTTGTTCAAATTGACAAGGTTTCAACGAACACACAAAATTAAGAGGATCGATGCCACGCAGGAAAAAGCTTTTCGTGCCGGCAATTTCAACTCCCCCGCTTCAAAATCAGGAACGCTGCTGAGACCGCCGCTTCGTGTTCCTGAAGGCGGTCGCGGCACAAAACGACGGACACCGCGCGGGCAGGCGACGCCGAATGACCAACATCGAGGCAGCGTCGGACCAAAACGGGATGGATATGCGACCACTCTGCGTGGGACGTCACGGCCGCGTTGGCTCAACACATCGCAAAGACACACAAACTCACAAACTCAAAAATACACAAACACACACAAACAAACACACACACAAACACAAACAAACACACAAACAACCACAAACTCACAAACTCAAAAATACACAAACACACACACACACACACAAACAACACACACAAACAAACTCAAATAAACAAACAAACTCACAAACAAACAAACTCACAAACTCAAAAATACACAAACACACAAAACACACGTACACACACAAACAAACTCAAATAAACAACACACAAAGACACACGTACACACACACAAACAAACACACAAACAACACGCACACACACACAAACAAACACACAAACAAACACGCACACACACACACAAACAACACCAAACAACACACGCACACACACACAAACAAACACACGCACACACACACAAACAAACACACGCACACACACACAAACAAACACACCACACACACACAAACAAACACAAACAAACAAACACACGCACACACAAACACAAACAACACACAAACAAACACACCCACAAACGCACACACCAAACGCACACAAACGCACAAACAAACACAAACCACAAACAAACACAAACAAACACACACACGCAAACAAACACAAACAAACACACACACGCAACACACACACACACACACAACACAACACACACACACAACCACAACCACACACACACACACACAACACACACACACAAACAACACACACACACAAACAAACACACACACAAACAAACACACACAAACAAACACACACACAAACAACACAACACACACAAACAACACAAAACACCAAACACACACAAACAAACGCAAACCACGCAAACACACACAAACAACACAAACACACGCAAACAAACACAAACAACACCACACACGCAAACAAACACAAACACACCGCAAACAAACACAAACACACGCAAAACAACCAAACACACACAAAAACACACACACACATACAAACACACACACACACACACACAAACAACACACACCACAACAAACAAACACAAACAAACACAAACAACACACACAAACAAACACAAACAAACCACACACACACAAACACAAACAACACACACACAAACACAACAACACCACACAAACACAAACAACACACACACACCAACAAACACACACACACACAAACAAACACACACACACACAAACAACACACACACACACACAACACAAACAACACAAACACACGCACACACACACACACACACACACAAACACACACAAAACACACCAAACACACGCACGCACAAACACGCACACACACACGCACACACACACACACGCACACACACCCACACACACCACACACCACCACACAAACAAACACACACACACAAACAAACAAACAACACAAACACACACAAACACACACACAAACACAAACAAAACACACGAACACAACACACACAAACACACACAAACAAACACAAACAAACACACAAACAAACACACACAAACACACCAAACACACACAAACAACACACACACACAAACCACACAAACACACACACAAACACACGCACAAACACACACAAACACACAAACAAACCACAAACAAACACAAACAAACACAAACAACACACACACACAAACAACACACACAAACAAACACAAACAAACACAGACACAACACACGCACACACAAACAAACACGAGATAACGCGAAACGACAAAGTGGAGCCGCGCAAAGGGGCGGCTGGCTACGCGCCACGGCAACATTGAAGCCCCCCGACCAACGCCCCCCCCCCCCACGTGTTCTCTCCGTCACACACTGCCCCCACCCCCCAAGGCTCGCGAAAATAAATTAAAAGGGGGGGAGAGGAGGTGTGGAAATGAGGCGCGGGAAAAAAAAATGTTGTCGCAATAAGTTAAAAAGGGGAAAATCACTTTTGCGGAAGGGCCTCCTCCCCCCCCACTCGAAGGTGGTGTTTGGCCTACTCTTCCACGACCGGCCAGACGTGGTTTGGAAGAGGTGGGGGGGGTAGGGGGTGTACCCCCACCTTTACCCCAAGCGGTCCCCCCACCCACCCCCTGCCACCGACCGCGGCTGAAAGTCAATAAATAAATACAAAATCGCTCTCGAATGTCACGATCGCGCATTTCGGATTAGCGCGGCTGCGTTATGGTTCAACGATTCCCCCGTGTAGCCTGTAACAGACTGCAGGGCAAGCCGTGTCAGCGAGTAGTAGCACCTATGAAGGCTGGAACGGCACACGAGGGGGTGTGGGCCAGCACCACGCCCGACCGCCTTTGTCTCTCTCCCAGTGGCGATGTTTACCACACACCGCACCGGGACCTCGTTGAGGCCGAGTCGACCTAGGGGAGGCCCAGGACCGGTTCGAATAATCGTCACCGGCCATTACGGGTACCCATTCCCTACCCGTACCCTACCCGAAATGAGTGACAAACGGTGACTCATCAGTGACTCACGGCCTACCCGTACCCGTACCCGGCTGCACCAGGGTCGCAAACAGGTACCCGTACCCGGCCGAGTACGGGTAGCCGGGTATCGGGTAGGGTACGGGTATCAGGTACCCAGTTGCGACCTCTGGGATGAAGCCATGTTGCAGGCGCGGGTGGGTTCATTCTAGGAACTTGAATTGTGAGAAGAGACAAGACGTTGGGAAATGAGTGACAAACGGTGACTCAACAGTGACTCACGGTCTACCCATACCCGTACCTGGCCGGTACGGGTAGCCGGGTATCGGGTAGGGTACGTGTATCGGGTACCCGGTTGCGACCTCTGGCCTCGGGTGCCGATAAAGTCATTTCATTTTGCGTTTCTGTCACGGGTTGCGTTACCGACCGTCGTCGCAACGGGCAAGGGCTGAACGCACGACGTTTAAGGCGATCTTCGTGGTGATTCGGAGTCAGGAGATGTTTACACCGGGGGGGGGGGCGGGGGGGGGGCAAAGGCCTCTCCCCCCCCCCCCCCACGTCCGTGGAGGCGTCTTCGGCCGTTTGTGGGGTCGTTTGACCATACTTCACCCCGGAGGGGAGAGGGAGGGTTTGTCGACGGGTCCGAACACAAACTCGGAAACACGATCGTTTTGCAAGTAGATCAACAAACAAAACAAAAAAAGCCCGAACTGTGTGCGTGTGTCCGACTCAAGTTTCCAGCGGGACGCGTGGAACTGCGTCTTCCCGAATAACAAAAAAAGGCACGAGACGTTTGGACGGCGGCGGATTTGACCGAAGTCGAATTGCAACCTCTACCCCCCGTCCCCGTCCCGATCGGAGCGTGTGGCCACGCGCGGTGCGAAAGGAAGAACTCAACGGGCGGCGACGATGTGCGAGAGAGAGAGCGGTGCGGTGGGAGCGGTGGGCAACGATTGTGGTGGTGGTAGTTGGTAGTGGTGGTAGTGGTGTAGTGGTAGTAGTGTAGTGGTGTGGTGGTAGTGGTATTGTGGTGGTATTGTGGTGGTAGTGGTGGTAGTGGTGGTAGTAGTGGTAGTGTTGGTGGTAGTGGTGGTAATGGTGGTAGTGGTAATGGTGGTAGAGGTGTAGTGGTGGTAATGGTGGTAGTGGTAGTGGTGGTAGTAATAGTGATGGTAGTGGTGGTAGTGGTGGTGGTAGTGGTGGTGGTAGTAGTGATGGTAGTGGTGGTAGTAGTAGTGTGGTAGTAGTAGTGGTGGTGGTAGTAGTGGTAGTGGTGGTAGTAGTGGTAGTAGTGGTGGTGGTAGTGATGGTAGTGGTGCTGGTAGTGGTGGTAGTAGTGCTGGTAGTGGTGGTAGTAGTGCTGGTAGTGGTAGTAGTGGTAGTAGTGGTAGTGTGGTGGTAGTGATGGTAGTGGTGCTGGTAGTGGTGGTAGTGTTGGTAGTAGTGGTGGTGGTAGTGGTGGTAGTGGTGGTAGTGATGGTAGTGGTGGTGGTAGTGGTGGTAGTGATGGTAGTGCCCCCGCCGAGTCAAACCCCGACTCAGAATCGAACCTACGCAATTTCCGACAACGAGCAAAACGTTCCGAGCACAGCGTTACAAACACAACAACAATATATTGTTGTTGCCATCGTCTGGAAGAGAAATAAATAAATCGCGCCACAACACTCGTGGAACGGATATCTGACCATACTTCACCACACTGGTCAGTGCGGCCCAGTTAAGGTGTGGGGAGCATAGTACAGCACAATAAATGTTGCGGCACTGCCCTCTAGCGTCTGCTAATGTAACCCCAAAGCCTATAGCACCTGTGATGCTGGGTGGTCACCCATCCAAAGCACTATCAAGACTCTAAAACTAAACGAGACATTTATTTAAATTTTTACCAGGTAAAGCCCCACTGGGCCACGTATCTGGTTATCAGAAGTGACCCCTTGCTATCACAAACGTTAGCTCAACGAAATTGTGGCTTTTCGATTTAAAGCTTTCGTGACTGCAGGGATTCATCTTCTTGGTTCTTTCGGTCAAGTCACGTAGAAGGGAAGTAATAAAATAATAAAACATAATAAAATACAATTCTCACGACGTTTCGGCCACAACGCAAGCAGCCGTCCTCAGGTGAAGAACAAGTCTTTCCAACAGACATGTTCTTCACCTGAGGACGGCTGCTTGCGTTGTGGCCGAAACGTCGTGAGAATTATTCTATTATGTTTTATTTTTCTTATTTTATTACTTCCCTTCTACGTGACTTTACTGAAAGAACCAAGAAGATCAAGTTGTGTGTTTTTCATCATCGCCGTCGCGTGGAAATGTAAAGCGGTCGCCAAACACTCCGAACGCGTCAACGTCCATTCTAAAATGTTGGAAAGGAAAAAAAAAAGCCGGAGGACCCGGAGAAAAATCCACGCGACCACTGGGAGAGAGACACGCAACTCCAATATACAGCAGCAGGCTCAAGGCGGTCCCTGGATCGAACTCACAATCTCAGTGGGCCTTACTTGGAAAAATAAACAGCAGTTCAGTTTTAGTTTACAGTAAAATTACCGAGCAAAGCTCACTCAACTCACTCACCCCCCCCCCGTCCCTCCTTCCATCAAAACCACGTACAGTATTTTTGCATAAAACATCGTCATCATCGCGGAAAAGTAAAACTAAGACGTTTAACCAACGTGCGCACGCTGTGGGAGTTTCTTCGGAAATCAACTGTTGCGTGTGTGTGTGTGAGAATCAGTGTGTGAATCAGTGGTACCAGTGCGAGTGAGTGAGTTGAGTGAGTGACTGGGGTGAAATGGTGATGAGTAAGAGAGCACGTGTTTGTGTGTGTGTGAAGTGTGAGTGAGTGTGCAAGTGAGTGTGTGATGTGAGTGATGAGTGCGCGCGCGTGTTTGTGTGCTGTGAAAGTGTGAGTGAGTGTGCAAGTGAATGTGTGAATGGTGAGTGAGTGAGTGTGCAAGCGAGTGTGTGTGTGTGAAAGTGTGAGTGGTGAATGGTGAGCGAGTGAGTGTGCAAGCGAGTGTGTTAATGGTGAGCGAGTGAGTGCGCGTGCGTGTTTGTGTGCGTGTGAAAAGTGTGAGTGAGTGTGCAAGTGAATGTGTGAATGGTGATGAGTGAGTGTGCAAGCGAGTGTGTGTGTGTGAAAGTGTGAGTGTGTGAATGGTGAGCGAGTGAGTGTGCAAGCGAGTGTGTGAATGGTGAGCGAGTGAGTGCGCGTGCGTGTTTGTGTGTGTGTGAAATGTGAATGAGTGTGCAAGTGAGTGTGTGAATGGTGAGCGAGTGAGTGCGCGTGCGTGTTTGTGTGTGTGTGAAAGTGTGAGTGCGTGGTGCAAGCGAGTGTGTGAATGGTGAGCGAGTGAGTGCGCATGCGTGTTTTTGTGTGTGTGAAAGTGTGAGTGCGTGTGCAAGCGAGTGTGTGAATGGTGAGCCGAGTGAGCGTGCGAGCGTGTTTGTGTGTGGTGTGAAAGTTGTGAGTGAGTGTGCAAGTGAGTGTGTGAATGGTGAGCGAGTGAGTGCGCGCGCGTGTGCGTGTGTGAGTGAGTGTGCAAGTGAGTGTGTGAATGATGAGCGAGTGAGTGTGTGAGCGTATTTGTGTGTGTGAAAGTGTGAATGAGTGTGCAAGTGCGAGTGTGTGAATGGCGAGCGAGTGAGTGCGCGCGCGTGTTTGTGTGAAAGTGTGAGTGAGTGTGTGAAAAAGAGTGGGTGGATTGAGAGAGCGAGCGAGTGTTTTGAGTGAGTGAGTGCGTGTTGAGAGGGAGTGTGTGCGAGTGTGCAGGGGTGTTAGACGTGGCTAGCGGGTGTGTCAGTCACTGTAGTGAGTGAACGAGTGAGCGTGAACTGCTAGCGGCTGTATATGGATTCTGTCTTTGCACAGCATTATGGGACCTACTAACATGACTGACGCTACATCATAAATGAAAGCATTATTATCATTAACCGATTTCCTGAAGATGCTCCCAGGATGTGCGGTGAAACGTCGGACAAGGCAAGGTGAACGGCACGCGGTAAGATCGGAGGCGGGAAACTTTCCGGCAACCGTGCGGGCGGTGTGGGTCCAGAGACATCCGAAAACTCGCCGCCAATTTGGCAAAAAATTAAATGAAATTAAATGATGCAACCGCGTAAATTCGTCATCGCCGCTTGGCGACGCTATCACAATCACGGAGCCTCGGTTTAGTATCATTACATTTTCTAGTAGTTTTTGTTTTTTACGCTGTCGCGTCAAGGCTTGCGATTAAATCGGATAAAAAAAAACGAAAATAAAAAACGAAAACGGGCGACACGGATTCGGCAAGCTGGCCGCAGAATCGTTCTGCGCGTGCGAGTGTTCGTCTGCGCGTGCGGTTGTTCGTACGCGCGTCCCATGCGTACGTACGTGCGCCGTGTATGTCCGCGCACGTGCGTTCGTACGCACGCGTGCGCCGTGTAAGTTTGCGCGTACGTGCGCTCGTGCGTCCGTCCGTGCGCGCGATGTGCACGTCCGTTGCGCGCGTCCGTTGCGAGCGAGAGACGCAATCAATTTCAAGGAAGTCAACTTCCCCGATCTTCTCGTTCGACATCTCGTCCCGGGAAGAATTCTCTTGCCGCTTGAAAGCAGCCGACCGGCCGTGGCTCCCACCCACCCCCCCAAGCCAACAATCGGGCGAAAGGAACGACGGGGGAGTGGAAACGTCGCTGCGCCTGGGATGACGAGGCGGGCGACTTCCTTCTGCTGCGACGAGGCTTCGCCGGCGGGTTTGGTCGGAGGCCGCGTGCCGTCGGCGGGAGTCGTGGGTGACCCTCAGCTGCAGGCTGCAGGCGACTGGGAAACCGCGTTCCGTTCCGTCACGAAGCTGTACTCGTACTGGAACGGGACAGCGAGCGAACGAGGGAGGGAGAGACAACGCAGAGAGAGGGAGCGGTGGGATGCGGGGGAAGAGGTGAGATTGTATAAGGGAGATGTGGGTGGCACGGTGAGTGGGGGTGCCACAGTGGGGAGCGGTTTACCACCTCCCCCTGGTATACAGGAGGTCGTGGGTTCATTTCAGATCCTTTCTTGCTGCAACTCGTGAGCATCGCCAAACGCGCTCGCCCTGAAGCCAACAACAGGGCGGCGTTTTTTTGCTTTTCAACAGCAGGTGGCATCGTACATCACGAACGTGCTGGGCCAGGCAAGGCGTGTGTGGCCGCGCCATTCTCAGGGGTAAGTTTGTTTTGATTTCGGTGTAAAAAAAAAAAGCATGAAAGTGGTGGTGGGCGCTCGCCAACAGCACTTGCCCCAACAGTCTGTTAAGGCTACACGGGGGATCTTCGTCTTTGTATGGAGCATTGTGGGAGCGGTGGTGTAGCGGTTAGCGCTACGAACCTGGTGACCCGAGTTCGATTCCCGCACCAGAGGCCAACGGCGGTGACGATTGTCTGAACCGGTCCTGGGCCTTCCCCTAGGTCGACTCAACCTTAAATGAGTACCTGGTGCGGTGTGTAAGATCATCAACGCTAGGGCGTGGTGCTGGCCACCCACCCCTCGTGTTTCGTTCCGCTCTGCATAGGTGCTCGCCAACAGCACTTTCCCCAACAGCCTGATCAGCCTATATGGGGGATCTTTGTCTTTTGAATGTCGAATTCGAATCAACGCTGCTGATATACCTGCTCCCAGAAGGCTGTGCGGCTGTTGGGTTGCGTAGTTGATGTTCACACAAAGAAATTGAAACAAAATATTTTTAATTACCACATTGTTTTTTTCTACGTCTATTTTAGAAACACTCACCGAGATTATTGAGATTATACTCTTTGGTTCTTTCGGTAAAGTCATGCTACCACAAGCCATTGCTTGTGGTAGCCAGGTCTAAAAAATAGTCATACTGGTAGGAACCTCCTGGTTACACCAGCCCACAGGGGATTCTTGTGTCCGTCCGTCGTGCAGAGAGGGCTGGGTGGGGAGTAAACGTACTTCATTCTCGATGTCGATGATGGACTTTATGATGATGGACGATATGTCCATCCCGTGAGCCTGCGACACACACGCACACAAAGACAAAGATCCTCCGTGTAGCCCTAACAGACTGTAGGGGTAAGTGCTGTTAGCGAGCACCTATGAAGGCCAGCACGGCACACGAGGGGGTGGGTGGTCAGCACCACGCCAGATCCGCCTTTGTCTCCCCAGTGGCGATGTTTACACACCGCACCAGGTACTAACTTTGAGGCCGAGTCTACCTAGGGGAGGCCCAGATTATCTGAACCAGGACCGGTTCAGATAATCGTCACTGGTGTTTGCCGTGAGCGGGAATCGAACCAGAGTCCCCGGTTCGTAGTGCAGCGCGCTAACTGCTACACTACCGCTCCCCACACGCACACACACACACACGCACACACACACGCGTGCGCACACACACACACACGTACACACGCGTACACGCACACACGCGTACACGCACCACACACGCGTACACGCACACACACACACACACACGCGTACACGCACGCGTACACGCACGCGTACACGCACGCGTACACGCACACGCGCGTACACACACGCACACGCACACGCACACACGTACACGCACACACACACACGCGTACACACGCGCGTACACACACGCACACACACACACTCGCGTTACACACACGTACACACCACGTACACGCACACACACACCGCGCACACACACACACACGGCACACACACAACACGCGTACACACGCGCGTACTCCACACACACACGCGCGTGCACACACCACGCACACACACACAACACACACGCAGTACACACACACGCGTACACGCACACGCGTACACCACACACGCGTACACACACACTTCACACTCAACACACACAGCCGCGAACGTGGATCCACTGCTGGATGAGAGTCTCTCCTCCGTGTCAAGTCAGCCGTGATGGTCGCAACGCCGGTGGTGTCCGTGGTGGTCGTGGTAGACTGAGCGTTAGACTGAGGTTAGACTGAGTGTTAGGCTGAGTGTTACGCTGAGCATGAGACTGAGCGTTAGACTGAGTGTTAGGCTGAGCGTTAGACTGAGCGTTAGGCTGAGCGTTAGACTGAGCGTTAGACTGAGCGTTAGACTGAGAGTTAGACTGAGAGTTAGACTGAGCGTTAGACTGAGCGTTAGACTGAGAGTTAGACTGAGAGTTAGACTGAGCGTTAGGCTGAGTGTTAGGCTGAGTGTTAGGCTGAGTGTTAGGCTGAGTGTTAGGCTGAGCGTTAGGCTGAGTGTTCGGCTGAGCGTTAGGCTGAGCGTTAGACTGAGGGGTTAGACCGCATGAGACTGAGTGTTAGGCTGAGGTTAGGCTGAGTGTTAGACTGAGTGTTAGGCTTAGCGTTAGCTGAGTGTTAGGCTGAGCGTTAGACTGAGTGTTAGACCGAGCATGAGACTGAGTGTTAGGCTGAGGTTAGGCTGAGTGTTAGGCTGAGTGTTAGGCTGAGTGTTAGACCGAGCATGAGACTGAGTGTTAGGCTGAGCATGAGACTGAGTGTTAGACTGAGCGTTAGACTGAGCGTTAGAACTGAGCGTTAGGCTGAGGCGTTAGGCTGAGTGTGAGACCGAGCATGAGACCGAGTTGTTAGGCTGAGCGAGCGAGGGGTTGGGATCCAAGCGAGGGGGGTACTCGTGCATCGACAACCGCTCACGTTTCTGGAGGCTGTGTCGTACTTCTCAGCTCAGGACAAACGGGACCCCGTCTATCGCTGCGGGTGAGACAGGCACGGACGCACGCCGTTAGGGACTGCACTTTCAAGACAGGCAGTTCGCTCGCTCAGAGGTCAGGTGGTCGCTGGGTTACAATACCGTTCCAGCCACACACCCACCCACGGCTACACCGGGTTCTCACGTGCGGGCCCGTAGACTCACACACAGAGACCTACAGACACACACAGGAGACCCACAGACACACACAGAGACCCACAGACTCACACAGAGACCCCAGACTCACACAGAGACCCACAGACACACACAGAGACCCACAGACACACACAGAGACCCGTAGACTCGTGCACAGACACAGACTCACACGGAGAACCCCTCACATCGAGACCCGTAGACTCACACAGAGACCCACAGACTCACACGAGACCCACAGACTCACACAGAGACCCACAGACTCACACAGAGACCCACAGACACACACAGAGACCCGTAGACCTCACACAGAGACCCATAGACTCACACACAGCCCCAATCACATCGAGACCCGTAGACACACACAGAGACCCACACACACACAGACCCGTAGACTCACGCAGAGGCCCACTCACATCGAGACCCACAGACACACACAGAGACCCGTAGACTTACGCACAGACCCACTCACATCGAGACCCATAGACTCACACAGAGACCCACAGACACACACAGAGACCCGTAGACTCGCGCAGAGGCCCACTCACATCGAGACCCACAGACACACACAGAGACCCCGTAGACTTACGCACAGAGCCCACTCACATCGAGACCCGTAGACTCACACAGAGACCCACAGACACACACACAGACCCGTAGGACTCGTACACAGACACACACACAGACCCGTAGACTTACACAGAGACCCACAGACACACACAAAGACCCGTAGACTCATGCACAGACCCACTCCCGGAGACTCACACAGAGACCCACAGACACACACAGAGACCCGTAGACTCACGCACAGACCCACTCACATCGAGACCCGTAGACTCACACAGAGACCCACAGACACACACAGAGACCCGTAGACTCACACAGAGACCCACGGACACACACAGAGACCCACAGACACACACAGAGACCCGTAGACTCATGCACAGACCCACTCACATAGACCCAAATAGAACCCATAAGACTCACACAGAGATCCACTCAAATAAAGACACACAGACTCACAAACATATCCATATACTCGGACCTATAGAGGCTCACATAGATTGGGTTGTGATTAAACTGGGTTCCCAAGTGTGTTAGCTTATTGGGTCTCTTTGAGAGTCTACGGGTCTCTACGTTAATCAACGTGGGCCGGACTGACGTAGAGACCCCATCAACTCGCGTAGAGGCACATGGCTTCACATAGACGCCCCGTGGGTTCGTGGTCTGAGACTGGTCAGCAAAAATTTCCCCCCAAAAAATGAAACGCATCATATTCCGTGCATGTGCATGCATAATGTACGTTTATTACCATATAAATAACCCAACCGGCAATGGATACCATTCTCATTTATATGCATTCATGAATCCCATCCCCCCCCCCACTTTGCTCAAGAAGGGATTCACAAGTGACGTCATCACATCTCTACCCCTTTCGTGACTGCAGGGATTCATCTTCTTGGTTCGTTCGGTAAAGTCACGTAGAAGGGAAATAATAAATAATAAAACATCATAAAATACAATTCTCACGACGTTTCGGCCACAACGCAAGCAGCCGTCCTCAGGTGAAGAACAGGTCTGTCAGACGCTGTCTTTCCGACAGACCTGAGAATTGTATAACAAAATAAAATTCTCACGACGTTTCGGCCCACAACGCAAGCAGCCGTCCTCAGTGAAGAGCAGGCTGTCGGAAAGACAGCCGTCCTAATCATTAGGACTGGAGGCGTGGGGCGTCCCGTTCACCGCCGAATCTCGTGAGCGTGCGGGCAGCTGGCCATTACTCTACTTAGAGCGGCGTAGTGGCGGCAGCGCCGCTGGTCTTTAACCGACGTCGTTACTCGCCGCAGAGAACCGTAACGACACGGCGGCCGCCACCCTCTCTACGACAGCCGCGCCAAACGGTTTCAAAACGGTGCCCCCCCCACTCCCCTCCCGCGTGGTCCTTGTTCTGTCCGATTCTGTACCGATGACGCACGTACGGAAGCAGAAGAAAAACTGACGGCCTAAGCGTATGTACGCGAGCGTCATCCGAATGTGAAAGGGTTCATTGTGGGCCGAAATCCAGCGCCGAGAATTACAACTATCGAGGCGAGTATAAAGGCGCCTCTTCGATGCGCACGGGAGGGTAAGTCTGGCAAACCTTCGTGCGATCTTTAGCGTGAAAAAGGAGAGGCAGATTTGCCCGATAAAATTCGGCGCAAACAGCGTTCTGTGGCGACGGGGACGTAAATTACCGCGGTGGAATTCCCTCCCACCACCCCCACCACCTCCCCCACTCCGCCTCCCAAACTCAAATCACGGCACGGCGTTTCATTAACCTCCCCAGCAACAACACAACCACATCATCAGCGGCGGCGGCGGCGACAATGCGGCAGCAACAATAATAATGCAGATAAATTTCAACGGCAGAGCGAGAAGGCAAGGAATTAAATCCTCAGCACATTAATGAATAGAATAATGAACAATACCGTCGCAAAACCTTTTCATCAATAATTCCAATTAGCGCGGCGAGGAAGCGATCTGGTTCGTGCGTGCGGCAAAATAAAAGAAATAAAAAAATGCGACGCGGGAGATAAAATTATACCGCGCGTGCCTTGTTTAACTTGCAAAGCACTCTGGGTATATTTTGTACACTCCCAAAGGGATTGTGGGAAGCGGAGGCTGCCTAATTAAGGGAAACGCCGCGCCACCCTTAATTGCGCCGCCGTCCGTTGGAGGCAAGCAGGAAGCAGTGCCGTGTGTGTCGTGCGTGTCGTACGTGTGTGTGTATCGTGCGTGTCGAGCGTGTGTGTGTATCGTGCGTGTCGTACGTGTGTGTGTATCGTGCGTGTCGTACGTGTGTGTGTATCGTGCGTGTCGAGCGTGTGTGTGTATCGTGCGTGTCGAGCGTGGTGTGTATCGTGCGTGTCGAGCGTGTGTGTGTGTCGTGCGTGTCGAGCGTGTGTGTGTATCGTGCGTGTCGAGCGTGTGTGTGTGTCGTGCGTGTCGTACGTGTGTGTGTGTCGTGCGTGTCGAGCGTGTGTGTGTATCGTGCGTGTCGTACGTGTGTGTGTGTCGTGCGTGTCGAGCGTGTGTGTGTATCGTGCGTGTCGTACGTGTGTGTGTGTCGTGCGTGTCGAGCGTGTGTGTATCGTGCGTGTCGTACGTGTGTGTGTATCGTGCGTGTCGTGCGTGTGTGTGTATCGTGGCGTGTCGTGCGTGGTGTGTATCGTGCGTGTCGTGCGTGTGTGTGTATCGTGCGTGTCGAGCGTGTGTGTGTATCGTGCGTGTCGTACGTGTGTGTGTATCGTGCGTGTCGTACGGTGTGGTGTGTCGTGCGTGTCGAGCGTGTGTGTGTATCGTGCGTGTCGTACGTGTGTGTGTATCGTGCGTGTCGTGCGTGTGTGTGTATCGTGCGTGTCGTGCGTGTGTTTGTATCGTGCGTGTCGTGCGTGTGTGTGTATCGTGCGTGTCGAGCGTGTGGGTGTGTCGTGCGTGTCGTACGTTGTGTGTGTCGTGCGTGTCGTACGTGTGTGTGTATCGTGCGTGTCGTACGTGTGGTGTATCGTGCGTGTCGTACGTGTGTGTGTATCGTGCGTGTCGTACGTGTGGTGTGTCGTGCGTGTCGTACGTGTGTGTGTGTCGTGCGTGTCGAGCGTGTGTGTGTATCGTGCGTGTCGAGCGTGTGTGTGTATCGTGCGTGTCGTACGTGTGTGTGTATCGTGCGTGTCGAGCGTGTGTGTGTATCGTGCGTGTCGTACGTGTGTGTGTATCGTGCGTGTCGAGCGTGTGTGTGTATCGTGCGTGTCGTACGTGTGTGTGTATCGTGCGTGTCGAGCGTGTGTGTCGTGCGTGTCGTACGTGTGTGTGTATCGTGCGTGTTGTACGTGTGTGTATCGTGCGTGTCGTACGTGTGTGTGTATCGTGCGTGTCGAGCGTGTGTGTGTATCGTGCGTGTCGAGCGTGTGTGTGTATCGTGCGTGTCGAGCGTGTGTGTGTATCGTGCGTGTCGAGCGTATGTGTGTATCGTGCGTGTCGAGCGTGTGTGTGTGTCGTGCGTGTCGTACGTGTGTGTGTCGTGCGTGTCGTACTGTGTGTATCGTGCGTGTCGTACGTGTGTGTGTATCGTGCGTGTCGTACGTGTGTGTGTCGTGCGTGTCGTACGTGTGTGGTGTCGTGCGTGTCGTACGTGTGTGTATCGTGCGTGTCGAGCGTGTGTGTGTATCGTGCGTGTCGAGCGTGTGTGTGTGTCGTGCGTGTCGTGCGTGTGTGTGTCGTGCGTGTCGAGCGTGTGTGTGTGTCGTGCGTGTCGTGCGTGTGTGTGTATCGTGCGTGTCGAGCGTGTGTGTGTGTCGTGCGTGTCGTACGTGTGTGTGTATCGTGCGTGTCGTACTGTGTGTGTATCGTGCGTGTCGAGCGTGTGTGTGTATCGTGCGTGTCGTGTGTGTGTATCGTGCGTGTCGTACGTGTGTGTGTATCGTGCGTGTCGAGCGGTGTGTGTGTCGTGCGTGTCGTACGTGTGTGTGTGTCGTGCGTGTCGAGCGTGTGTGTGTATCGTGCGTGTCGTACGTGTGTGTGTATCGTGCGTGTCGAGCGTGTGTGTGTATCGTGCGTGTCGAGCGTGTGTGTGTGTCGTGCGTGTCGAGCGTGTGTGTGGTCCGTGCGTGTCGTGCGTGTGTGTGTATCGTGCGTGTCGTACGTGTGTGTGTATCGTTCGTGTGACGTGTTGGTGTATCGTGCGTTTGTGGTACGTGTGTGTGTATCGTGCGTGTCGTACGTGTGTGTGTATCGTGCGTGTCGTACGTGTGTGTGTATCGTGCGTGTCGTACGTGTGTGTATCGTGCGTGTCGAGCGTGTGTGTGTATCGTGCGTGTCGTGCGTGTGTGTGTATCGTGCGTGTCGTACGTGTGTGTGTATCGTGCGTGTCGTACGTGTGTGTGTATCGTGCGTGTCGTACGTGTGTGTGTATCGTGCGTGTCGTACGTGTGTGTGTATCGTGCGTGTCGTACGTGTGTGTATCGTGCGTGTCGTACGTGTGTGTGTATCGTGCGTGTCGTACGTGTGTGTGTATCGTGCGTGTCGTACGTGTGTGTGTATCGTGCGTGTCGAGCGTGTGTGTGTATCGTGCGTGTCGTACTGTTGTGTATCGTGCGTGTCGAGCGTGTGTGTTATCGTGCGTGTCGTACGTGTGTGTGTATCGTGCGTGTCGTACGTGTGTGTTATCGTGCGTGTCGTACGTGTTGTGTATCGTGCGTGTCGAGCGTGTGTGTGTATCGTGCGTGTCGTACGTGTGTGTATCGTGCGTGTCGTACGTGTGTGTGTATCGTGCGTGTCGTACGTGTGTGTGTATCGTGCGTGTCGTACGTGTGTGTGTATCGTGCGTGTCGAGCGTGTGTGTGTATCGTGCGTGTCGTACGTGTGTGTGTATCGTGCGTGTCGTACGTGTGTGTGTATCGTGCGTGTCGTACGTTGTGTGTATCGTGCGTGTCGAGCGTGTGTGTGTATCGTGCGTGTCGTACGTGTGTGTGTATCGTGCGTGTCGTACGTGTGTGTGTATCGGGCGTGGTCGTACGTGTGTGTGTATCGTGCGTGTCGTACGTGTGTGTGTATCGTGCGTGTCGTACGGTGTGTGTATCGTGCGTGTCGAGCGTGTGTGTGTATCGTGCGTGTCGAGCGTGTGTGTGTAATCGTGCTGTCGTACGTGTGTTTGTGTCGTGCGTGTCGTACGTGTGTGTGTATCGTGCGTGTCGAGCGTGTGTGTGTATCGTGCGTGTTGTACGTGTGTGTGTATCGTGCGTGTCGTACGTGTGTGTATCGTGCGTGTCGTACGTGGTGTGTGTATCGTGCGTGTCGACGTGTGTTGTATCGTGCGTGTCGTACTGTGTGTGTATCGTGGCGTGTCGAGCGTGTGTGTGTATCGTGCGTGTCGGCGTGTGTGTGTATCGTGCGTGTCGAGCGTGTGTTGTATCGTGCGTGTCGAGCGTGTGTGTGTATCGTGCGTGTCGTACGTGTGTGTGTATCGTGCGTGTCGAGCGTGTGTGTGTGTGTCGTGCGTGTCGTACGTGTGTGTGTATCGTGCGTGTCGAGCGTGTGTGTGTATCGTGCGTGTCGAGCGTGTGTGTGTATCGTGCGTGTCGAGCGTGTGTTGTATCGTGCGTGTCGAGCGTGTGTGTGTATCGTGCGTGTCGAGCGTGTGTGTGTATCGTGCGTGTCGTACGTGTGTGTGTATCGTGCGTGTCGAGCGTGTGTGTGTATCGTGCGTGTCGAGCGTGTGTGTGTATCGTGCGTGTCGAGCGTGTGTGTGTATCGTGCGTGTCGAGCGTGTGTGTGTATCGTGCGTGTCGAGCGTGTGTGTGTATCGTGCGTGTCGAGCGTGTGTGTGTATCGTGCGTGTCGAGCGTGTGTGTGTATCGTGCGTGTCGTACGTGTGTGTATCGTGCGTGTCGAGCGTGGTGTGTGTTGTCGTGCGTGTCGAGCGTGTGTGTGTATCGTGCGTGTCGAGCGTGTGTGTGTATCGTGCGTGTCGAGCGTGTGTTGTGTATCGTGCGTGTCGAGCGTGTGTGTGTGTATCGTGCGTGTCGAGCGTGTGTGTGTAGCGGTGCGGTGCGTGTCGTAGCGTGTGTGTATCGTGCGTGTCGTACGTGTGTATCGTGCGTGTCGAGCGTGGTGTGTGTGTCGTGCGTGTCCGAGCGTGTGTGTGTGTGTCGTGCGTGTCGAGCGTGTGTGTGTATCGTGCGTGTCGAGCGTGTGTGCCGTGCGCGTCTTGCAGTCGAAGGACACGTCGAGGAGGGACCACGTCTCACCCCCGGTGGGCCCCACGCCGCCGACGGTGGGACGGGGCGACGCCGTTAATTTGCGGCCGTTTATTTAAACCATTAACCCCTTTCCCCGCTCAACCCCCCCCCCCCCTCCAGTTATCGAAATGTCTGCAAGTTGTAGGGTGTGGGGATCTCTCGGAACGCCGCGAGCGGTTCGCCCGATTAGTTTTTTTATTTAGAGGAGGCGGAGTAGCGCCGTTTGTTTTATTTAAAAAGACGTCGTATTCGGCAGGAGGGAACCGCAATGCTGGCGAAACCAAACTGTGGCAGACGCCCCCCGCTCCGGGCCTTGTAGGAGCCTCGGTACCGATAAAGTTAATTTTATTTTATACACAAGAGGTTTTTTTTATTTTTTGTTTATTTTGTTGTTCTTGACGTACATTACGTCATCGAAACGGGGGAGGGTTAAGCGCGACAAACAAAAACATTTCGAGCACGTAAACGTTCCGTCCGACATGCTTTTTACATTTTATTTTACTGGTAGGAACCTCCTGGTACACCAGCCCACAGGGGATTATTGTGTCCGTCGAGCTGGGTGGGGAGGGTGGGGATGGTGAAGAGGGGAGGGTGGGGAGGGTGGGGAGAGGCTGGGTTGTAGGAGGAGTGTGCGGGGCTGATGGGGAGGGGATGGGCTGGGGGGGTGGAGGGGGAGGGGGCCTGGGGGGGTGGGGGGGTGTGGGAGAAAACTGGTCTGGTCACCCCAAGTGGGTGCCCTTAATAAAACCAACGGTTTAACCTACTCACGCCGGCTTGGTGCCCGCCCTTCCCAACAGTCGGGCATAATTTGCGGAATACACCACGCCTTGGCCGTTGACCCTGGCCATTGGACCGAGCAACCCCACGTTCCTACCAGCTCCCTCCGCAGCAGGAATGTGTTACTATTCATTCCCCGCATTTGTTACGTTTTACAAGCGAGACCGAAAGCGTTGGTGCATTATCGTATGCGTTTGTATACTGGGTGTACGTTGAACTTCCTTCGCACCGTACGTAGCCAATCGCCCTCATCGAGGGGCGGTGGGTAGGACAACGAACCGCTCGTGCAAGAGAAACGCATTAACGCGTTCTCTGCAATTCCCACGTAGGTCTGTCTCGCTCTCTCGGCGAAGAAAAAAAATTACGTGGCAGGACCGTGGCAATTACGCACGAGATGGTTCTTATCGTGGCGGGGAGCCCGGACCAGGGATCACGGCGGCTCATTATTTAATCCACATTAATTCGCAAAATGAGAGTGCGAAATAATGCGTTTGCATATCCCTCCCCCCCCCACACACAAACCCCACCAGCCCAACCCCCCCCCCCCCCTCTCTCTCTCTCACCGGCCTTCTCCAGAGGTCGTGATGGGTGTGGGGGGAGAGAGGGGTGGAAAAAAAAAAGTGCCAATCTGTGCTTTCAAGCCCACTCCCTTTCAATCGCTTTGTTCCGAGATTTAATTAGCTTCGAACGTAACGTTCTCGCGTTTCGACGTGGAGGCTTTATTCAGATTTTTAATAATATACATTTTTGTATTTTTGTAATTTTTTTCCCAGAGACCCCTACCGCGTGAGCGAGGATCGCGTGCCGCGATCAAGGCCAAGCGTCGACTGCGCACGTGCATGGCTCGGGTAAAAGCCGAGTGTGGTTTTGGGTTCAAAACGGAGAAAGAATTTACATATAAACACACTTTGTATATATTCTTGGTTCTTCGGTAAAGTCACGTAGAAGGGAAATAATAAAATAATAAAAATAAAACTTTATAAAAATCTCACGACGTTTCGGCCACAACGCAAGCAGCCATCCCTCAGATAAAGAACAGGTGTGTCGGAAGGACAGTGCTCCAATTAACACTGCTAAGCTTGGCAGCGTATATTTAAGCTGGGTCGGAGAAGGAGAGAGTCACTGGGTGAGTTACCGTTTGTCACTCATTTCGGGTAGGGTACGGGTACGGGTAGGGAACGGCTACCCGTACCCGGCCGGGTACGGGTACGGGTACCCGTTTGCGACCCTGGTGCGGCCGGGTACGACTACGGGGTAGGCCGTGAGTCACTGATGAGTCACCATTTGTCACTCATTTCCCAACGTCTTGTCTCTTCTCACAAGTCAAGTTCCTAGAATCAACCCACCCGCGCCTGCAACATGGCTTCATCCCAGAGGTCGCAATCGGCTACCCGATACCCGTACCCTACCCTACTCAGCCGGGTACGGGTAGCCGGGTATCGGGTAGGGTACGGGTACCCAATTGCGACCCTGGTGCGGCCGGGTACGGGTACGGGTAAGGAATCAAAACCCGTTTGCGACCTCTGCTCACTGCTCACCGGTTATGCCGTAGATGTTGTCCGCACCGTTGCGCTGAGTGTGCCCCATGGACAGGGGGAGACCCTTCTTGAACTCGACGGCAGGGTCAGAGACTTTTGACTGCAGGCAATCAACGGAGCGGGGCGGGGGGAGGGGTCTGGAGGCACGGAGATGACGAATTAATGAAATCGCAATCACGGCCCGGGCTTACGATCCGTAAACTCGTGAATGCATCTCTACGAAAGACCCAAAGCGGAAGATCCCCCTCTGGGAGTTTGACTTTCACGAGGCTGCCCACGGTCCACTCTAAAACGCACCCACTGCGCAAACCGTGGCGGCAGCAGTAGATGCGGGCGATGCCTGATGCACAAACGGAACATTAAAACTCTCCGCAGCAGTAGTGATGGTGCGACCGTGGTCATCCAGAACAGAGAGCGGAGTACCAACAACGACGACGATGCATGCCCGCAAACAACGAAGGAGACCATCACGGCGGCGATGATGACGACGATGATGACGATGATGATGATGATGATGATACGACTACTCCGCTGGCTCCTAACGTGGTTGTCTGGCTTGACCCACACGAATGCGAAACTGTTGGCTCTGCATCTGTGTCAGCAGTGGTACGAAAGAAGACTAAGAATTGCCAAAGAGGTCACCGACACCAACCTGAGGGCGAGCGAGCGAGCGCTTGGGTCGCGCAATTCCCCATTTCACGTGGCAGTAGCCGCGTTTCTGTCAAAGGTTCTACGTTTAAGCGATTAATTACAGCACACCAACCTCCGTACGCATACTGGGCGTCTGTGATACAGAGCTTCAGTGCTCATCGGATTCTTTCCTGCAGTTGAAATAAAGATTCCGATTCTGACTGTGCATGCATTACTGCGCCCCGAGTTCGATTCCCGCTCACGGCCAACACCAGTGACGATTATCTGAACCGGTCCTGGGCCCTCCCCTAGGTCGACTCGGCCTCAAATGAGTACCTGGTGCGGTGTGTGACCATTGCCGCTAGGAAGACAAAGACGCCCGGGCGTGGTGCTGGCCACCCACCCCCTCGTGCGCCGTGCCGGCCTTCTTAGGTGCTACTCGCTAACAGCACTTGCCCCTACAGTCTGTTAAGGCAATGCGGGGATCTTTGTCTTTGTGCCGAGGCAGGCAGTACGTACTGTGACAAGCTGGGTCAGTACGTTCTGTGTCAGTCAGCGCTGTGTGTGTGTGTGTGCTCAGGCAGTACGTACTGTGACAAGCTGCTCAGTACGTACTGTGACAAGCTGGGTCAGTAAGTACTGTGTCAGTCAGCGCTGTGTGTGTGCTCAGGCAGGCAGTACGTACTGTGACAGTAAGCGCTGTGTGTGTGTGTGCTCAGGCAGGCAGTACGTACTGTGACAGCGTTGTGTGTATGTGCGCTCAGGCAGTACGTACTCTGACAAGCTGCTCAGTACGTACTGTGGCAGTCAGCGCTGTGTGTGTGTGTGCCGAGGCAGGCAGTACGTACTGTGGCAGTAAGCGCTGTGTGTGTGCGCTCAGGCAGTACGTACTGTGACAAGCTGCTCAGTACGTACTGTGGCAGGTTGGGGTGATGTCGACTGCTGTTGGAGTGCCGCCGATGCCGTCGCCGCTGCGCCGTCGATCGTCGTCCCCATGGCCGCCTCCTTCCTCGCGGGAGCCGGGACGACCTTGGGAACCCGGCCCATGCGGTACCAGATCCGCATTCCGTTGGTCTCCCTGGGCAACGGAGGACGCGGGGTCATCGTCGTCAGCGTCAACGTTCAAATCGTTGTCATCGTCACGATTATCATGACCGCCATCATCATCATCATCACGTAAATGAAACTAAACTATTGTTTATTTTAGCAGGTAAGGCTCCACTGCAGAAGCGACGTGGCCATCACCAATGATAGCTCAACGAAGTGACTTGTCACGTCTGATGATGGCGACGATGATGACGGTTTGGATGACGGTTTGGATGACGGTTTGGATGACGCTTTGGATGACGCTTTGGATGACGCTTTGGATGACGGTTTGGATGACGGTTTGGATGACGCTTTGGATGACGCTTTGGATGACGCTTTGGATGACGGTTTGGATGACGGTTTGGATGATGACGGTTTGGATGATGACGGTCGGGATGGCGGTTTGGATGACGACGGTTTGGATGACGACGGTTTGGATGACGACGGTTTGGATGATGACGGTTTGGATGATGACGGTTTGGATGATGACGGTTTGGATGACGACGGTTTGGATGACGACGGTTTGGATGACAATGGTTTGGATGATGGCGACGATGATGGCGCCACTCACCCGATGAAGGTGTACTGTGACGGGATCTGCTTGGGCTTGCCGCTAACGATGATGTCCGTGATGGCCGCCTCCGTGGACTCGCGAGGGATGAGCTGGACGCACAGTCGCTTCTTCTTCAGCGCCGGCTCATCTGTCGCACAAAGACAAAGGTCCCTCGGCCGTGTAGCCTTTAACAGACCCTAGGAGCAAGTGCTGCTAGCGAGTAGCGAGCGCCTATGAAGGCCGGCACGGCGGACGAGGGGGTGGGAGGCCGGCACCACGCCAGGTCGCCTTTGTCTCACTACTACACACTACACTATACACTACACCACACCCACACACACACCACACACTACACCACACACCACCACCACACGACACACACTACACCACACCACACACCACACCACACACACGACAAACTACACACTATACCACACCACACACACACACACACACACACCACACACACTACCCACACACGACACACACTACACACTATATCACACTACACCACACCACACACTACACCACACCACACACTACCCCACACAACACCACACACACCACACCAGGAGGCCCCAACCCCCGGGTCGCGGACCGGTACCGATCAAAGGCGGCCGGCGTGGTGCTGGCCACCCAGCCCCTCATGTGCCGTGCTGCCCTTCATTGAGGCGCTCGCTAACAGCACTTGCCCCAACAGTCTGTTAAGGCTATAAGGAGGATCTTTACATTAACCACAAAAACTTGTGGTGAACATGCAAAAAAAAACATCCTCCGATATCATTATATGCATTGTCTTTGAAACTGCAGACACGATTCCTTGCAAAAGGTTTTAGTTGTTTTAACATCTTAACACCCGTGTTATTGCGGTAAAACCTATTTTTATATCTTGATAATGGCAAGGGGGGTCCCATGATCCACACACGATGGGTATAAACCTTACCGTGCGTTCCATAAACACGCGGCCTGTGTACATATCAACCTGTTCCGTGGATGTTTCGGATCACATTCGGTTTGTTTGCTAAACAACATTCTGTTGTCAAACGTACTAGCAACGTGCCCTTCTTCAACTACGCGTCTTTTTTTCCTCCCATTAAACAGCTGCCGTTGCGAGCTTGCTATCAAAACATCTAATTCACGATCTGAAAGAGATACAGTGATCCCTCGCCACTTCGCGGTTAAAGTTTCGCGGCCTCAGTGCATTGCGGATTTTTCAAACTGATTTAAAGGCCTCATTATACCTGTGCAGTAACACCATCATCATCATTCATCATCAGATTCATCGAACTGCACAGGTCTGTCATCGTCGTCATTGTCATCGTCATTGTCATCGTCGTCGTCATTACTGGTGAGTGTAGAACACCATAATACGTATCGTATGAGAGAGAGAGAGAATGAATGTATAATATTAAGGTTTTATAATTAAATAGATTTAAGTAAAATATATATAAAGTATAAATATACATATTTTAAACATTCTGGTACCCACCACACATATACGGAAATTCCTAGGGGACCAATCCTACTTCGCGGATTTTCACCTATCCGAGGGTTCCGGTCCCCATTAACCGCGATAAACGAGGGATCACTGTAGATTTGTTTTTTTTTAAACTCTCCGCGAAGAATTGACACAGCCAATTAGTAAGGTTTGTCACGTGATGTGCCTACCCGTTACTAGTGTAGCACACACTTGTGAGTTGGAGAGTAGATCCACAACATTTACAACATTTACAATTTGAGTACGACTAGCGACAGACAGATTTGTGGTTTAACGACACATTTATTTTTAAGCGATCTAACCGAAAAATGGATATTGGTCGCGAAAGCTTACGTGTTAAACTACATTTTAATATTTCGATTTAAAGCTTTCGTGACTGCAGGGATTCATATTCTTGGGTATTTGGGTAAAGTCACCAAGGTGAAAATAAAAACTAAATCACGACGTTTCGGAGGCAACACAAGCCTCCGTCATCAGGTGGAACACAACCCCAGCAACATTTTTTTTACCGTAGTAGTTAATTTTATTTTCACCTACGTGACTTTACCGAAAGAACCAAAGAGTGTGGTGATCATTGCATTCAGGAAAACTTCACATCTAGAAGAAGATCACCTTCTTGGTTCTTTCCGTAAAGTCACGTAGAAGGGAAGTAATAAAATAATAAAAATAAAACATAATAAAACAATTCTCACGACGTTTCGGCCACAACGCAAGCAGCCGTCCTCAGGTGAAAACCAGGTCTGTCGAGGCGACAGCGTCTCTAATTCAGACGTCTCTAATTCAGACGCTGTCGCCTCGACAGACCTGG
>NW_026892088.1:0-10325 GCF_015708825.2 Lethenteron reissneri
CACCGGTGGCGTTTCAAGTAAACAATTTATTGGGGGGGGGGGGGCCTTCAACACTTTTCGGCTGTCGCAATAACTCGCACAAGCAAACGGGGACCCCCACCACCTTCACGCGAAAAACCACCACCTCCCACAACTTCAACAACAACATCAACAGCAGCAGCAGCAACACCACCAACAAAAACAAACACAAGGTTGAGCGCAATTGTTCCCCCCCTATGAGCACCAAACTCGCCCCCCCCCTCCATGCATTGTGCTCTGGGGTCAGGCGCCACACAAAAGGGGGCCGCGTGACCCCGCGTGTTTGCCGGATTTCTAGGGTGGTTTGATCCGCCAAGTGGCCTCGCTTTGCCCGCTTTGTCTCTCCATGCCACCCCCTCCCACTGCTCCACCGCACCCCGCCTCCACCCGCCTCCACCACAACGCGTCCCCCGACATCAATGTCCCTCCGCCGTGCACCCCCCCCACCCACCCACCCCCACACCCACCCACCCCCACCCACACACCCACCCACTCCACCCACCACCACCCACCCACACACACCCACACCCACCCCCCCCACCACCCACCCCACCCACCACCCACCCACACCACCCCCACCACCACCCACCCCCACCCCACACCACCACACCCACCACCCACCCACCCCACCCACACCCACCCACCCACACCCACCCACCACCACCCACCCACACCACCACCCACACCCACCCACCACCACCCACCCACCCCCACCACACCCACCCACCCCACCCACACCCACACCCACACCCACCCACCCCACCCCCACCCACACCCACCACCACCCACCCACACACCACACCCACCCACCACCCCCACCCACACCCACCCACCCCCGCGACAAACGAACGCACGCCCCAAACCTGACGTCTCCTTTTCTCATTTCATCGCCGCCTCTGTGAGCCCCCCCCTCCTCCTCCCTTCCACTCGCCCCCCCCCCTCCTCCCTTCCACTCGCCCCCCCCCCCTCCTCCCTTCCACTCGCCCCCCCCCTCCTCCCTTCCACTCGCCCCCCCTCCTCCTTTCCACTCGCCCCCCCCCTCCTCCCTTCCACTCGCCCCCCCCCCTCCTCCCTTCCACTCGCCCCCCCCCTCCTCCCTTCCACTCGCCCCCCCCCCTCCTCCCTTCCACTCGCCCCCCCCTCCTCCCTTCCACTCGCCCCCCCCCTCCTCCCTTCCACTCGCCCCCCCCTCCTCCCTTCCACTCGCCCCCCCCCTCCTCCCTTCCACTCGCCACCTGCGCGAGGCATTCATCACC
The DNA here is from genome assembly GCF_015708825.2 of Lethenteron reissneri. Lineage (NCBI taxonomy): Eukaryota > Metazoa > Chordata > Hyperoartia > Petromyzontiformes > Petromyzontidae > Lethenteron > Lethenteron reissneri. The sequence continues at coordinate 1,275 of NW_026892088.1, forward strand.
GCGGGCCTCTCTGACTCCGGTAGAGAATCACCAAGTGGGGGGGGGGCGAGGGAGCCCCCCACGTGGGGCCGCGTCACCCATCATCCCGCACCTGCGATTTGCGCGGTTTGCTACCTACCTGGGCTGTCCCAGAGGGCAGCAGTCCGTAGGGCAAATGGCCGTCTGGGCGGTCCATTCCGAGGGTCGGTGGGCCGCTCTTTGTGAGGAAATTGAAGATTGGACTTAGTTAAAAAATATAGCATTTGTATTAAAAGATTGCATTACCTCGAATGTGTACGCTTCGTCGCTATTTACGCTGTCAGTTGGCATCGAGTACCCATATTCGGCAGGCAAAATCACGCGAATTCGCAGTCACATCGCAAATCTAGCTCCGAGCACTGCGCAGTCTGTCTGTCTAGTACACAGTCTGTCTGTCTAGTACACAGTCTGTGTAGCTCTTGCTGCTGCCTCCAGAGTGCTGGATTACAGGCGGCGGCGTCGCCACCACCACCACCGCCCGGCTCACGCGGCGTTAACACCTCAGCGGTGCAGTGATACATTACGCGAAACATTCGAGTAACGCGCGCGTCGTACCCTCCGTTTTGTTGCGTCGTAGTCGGAGTGACATCGCACCACGCCAAAAACTTGATCGTCGTTAGATTATTTTTGGGGGAAATTTCTTTCGCTTCAGGCGTTTTTTCGCTTAACGAGGCACTTCTCAGGAACCCATCTACCGCGTTCAACGAGGAGTTGCCCTAGCTGCCCAGCGTCTTCTCATCCATCCTCACTGTCGCCTCCACAGCAGCCCACCGAACCGCACCCTGGCCCAGCTGGGCCCCGCCCTCCCCCACTTTGCGCTCGTTACCCCGGGGGTCGTTACGGTTGGAAAGAATTTTTTTTCTCACAATCGTTGTGGTTTTTTTCTCTCTCTCTCTCTTTTCTTTTCCACACTGCCTGTGCACGCGCGCGTGTGTGCTCACACTAACACGCGTAATTATCCACGCGATTGCGCAATTTGCAATCAACCGATCAAGCGCGAACTATAAATAAATAAAAGTACAGGTGTGCCTCCGTGCGTCTGCGTCTTCGTGTGTGTGTCTCCGTGTGTGAGTTTGTGCTTGTGTGTGTGTGTGTATCTCCGTTCGTGTGTCTTCGTGTGTGATTCTGTGCTTGTGTGTGTGTGTCTCCGTGCGTGTGTCTCTGTGGTGATTCTGTACTTGTGTGTGTGTGTGTGTCTCCGTGCGTGTGTCTCTGTGTGTGATTCTGTACTTGTGTGTGTGTATGTGTTTTTTTTTGTGTGGGCTGAAGTAGAGATGGAGCTGATGCGGTACGGGAGGATGTTGAGCTGAGTGGACTTTCCGACGAACGGTATCAGCGGTGTCAAGATCGGCCTCTGTGGAGGAGGCTCGTGAAGGACGCTGCTACTGGGCAGTTGGAGGCAGTCGCCCTCCAGCAACAACGGAGGGCAGTGGAGCGACGCTCACAACAACGGGTAGCTAAAGTACAGCAAGTTGGCACAGTAAGGGTATAACTGGTGCATGTAACAGGCAATCCATGGCACCTGGGTCTGTCCAGAGACTTTGTCAGAGAGCCGTCGACACTTCACGTGGCCTCAAAGTGCACCTGGCCTGGCACCGGCGCCGTGGTGACGCCGCCGTCACTTAGTAGCGAATGGCGGGGGGTGGTGGTATTGGTGTGTGTGTCTCTGTGCGTGCGTCCCTGCTTGTGTGTTTCAAAGGGGACTGGAGCGCTGCGCTTCGAACCCGGCGGCTCGAGTTCGATTCTGGCTCACAGCCAACACCAGCGACGATTATCTAAACCGGTCATGGGCCTCCCCTAGGTCGACTCAGCCTCAAATGAGTAGCTGATGCGATGTGTAAACATTGCTACTAGGGAGACAAATGCTGGCTAACAGCACTTGCCCCAACAGTATGTCAAGGCTATACTGGGGATCTTTGTCTTGTGCGTGCCTACGTTAAACGTAATTTATCCCGCGGCTAAATATGCCCTTGCAGTAGGCTTGGGCGATGCCTGTGATGTCCTTAACGATGGTGAGAAGCTGTAAATGAGGAAGGATAGAAAATGACATTGTAAACATTGCTTCGAGTGCTTTGGCTTTTGTTGTTTATGGAATGTGATTTAGCCACCACTGGAAGGGAAGGAGGTTACTTTTGAAACTGCCACTGAATTTGTACGAGTCGTGGAAGGTGCCCTGATCTGTTCCTCTGAGCTGTGACTCACCTCGAGAATCCTAAAGTTGCATGAGCCCAGGGGTCGGCAACCTGCGGCTCTTCACGCACTGCTTCGTGTGTGTGTGATCACGTGTGTGTGTGTATTCACGTGTGTGTATTCACGTGTGTGTGTAATCACGTGTGTGTGTTCGTGTGTGTGTTCGTGTGTGTGTGTAATCACGTGTGTGTGCGTGTTCGTGTGTGTGTTATCACGTGTGTGTGTGTGTGTGTTCGTGTGTGTGTATGTAATCACGTGTGTGTATACTCACGTGTGTGTGATCACGTGTGTGTGTAATCAGTGTGTGTGCGTACTCACGTGTGTGTTCACACGTGTGTGTTCACACGTGTGTGTTCACGTGTGTGTGTAATCACGTGTGTGTGTATTCACGTGTGTATATTTGTATTCACATTGCATTGCGGCTCTTGAAACATTGAGTTTAGTACCGAATTCGAAAAAAAACCTCTTCTTATTATTTTGGATTCGACCCCTGCCTTAGCCTGACTCTCTAAACCTCAGGAATTAATACTGAACCCTAACAATCCTGAAGGCGTCCTACTTTGAATGCCTGTGTGCCTTCATTATTATGAAGAGCCACGATCAATCCACTGCTGGAAGAAGGCCTCTCCGAGACATTGCCATCTCACGGTTCTGCGATGTTACGATACACCCGGCACCACGGGCTGATTTCACCGCTTCAACTCTCCGGTGGAAGTCCTCTCATTCGCCTTCTCTTCCTTGGCTGCTGCCACTCCGTCACGATTCTTGCTTCTGCTGTATTGTATCCTGTGGCGAGGAGTGGTGGCGCAGTGGTTAAGCACACTGCTCTGGGAACCCGTGACTTGAGTTTGATCCGTGGCCAGGGCTAATATGAGTGGCGAGTGGTATCTGAACCTGTCCTGGGTTCTCCGTTCACCAACACACACCATGTAAGCCACCCCCCCCCCCCACATGCCAGCCTTAATAGGTGCTCGCAAACAATGAAATAGTCCATAAGGCGAAATGGGGCGGGGGAGCTGTATCCTGGTAAGAAAGACAAATATCCCCTGTGCAGCATGCAGCATACTGTTTGGCCAAGTGCTGTTCGCGAGCACCTATTAAGGCTGGAGCGGGAACGGCGCACAAGAAAGCGGGCGGCGGGGACAAAGCCACGCCCAGCCACCTTTGTCTCCCCCCAGTCGTGCACATGTGCACCCCGCAGGAGGTAGTGCACTCATTTAGGGCTGAGTCAACCTAGTGGGGGGCAGGCTCGGTTCGGATATCACTCGACGCTGAAGTTTGCGCAATGGGTGTGCAGCAGCAGCAGCAACAACAACAGCAGCCGCCATTCGCCACTGAGTGGCGGTGACGTCCCCCGCTGCGCGTGTGCCAGGCTAGGTGCACTTTGATGGCACGTGAAGTGTTGAAGGCCCGCTGCTGGCAGGAGGTCACGGGACAGACCCGGTTGCCATGGGTTCGCGGCCACCTGTAACTCCCTACTGCGCAACAATTGCTGAGTTTTATCCGACCTGCTGTGAGCGTCGCTCCCTCCACCCTCCGTTGTTTGCTGGAGGGGCGACTGCCTCCCGCTACCCAGGAACGTCCTTCACGAGCCTCCTCCTCCTCCCCTCCCTCCACAGAGGCCGATCTTGACAGCGCGAGGTGCCGGCCATCGGCAAATCCGTGTCCGTGCATGCGACTATGGGCAGGGGGGCATGTGGGTACTGTACATGCAACGTCAAAGCCCCTTCCCTGTCCTGCTCTGCCCTGTTCGGCGTTGAGAATGTCCCCGTCGCCCACGCGGGATTAACATGTTTCGCATTTTTGGCGGTCGCAACGCGCGGCTGGTGAGTTAGCGAGCTTTTGAAGCTGGAGCGCACAAAGGCAAATGTGCCCTCCCCCCCCATAGCATTTGTACGTACGCACGTTTAACTTCTTTCGCACCGTACGTAGCCAACCGTGCTAATCGGAGGCGCGACTTCAGCGGACTACCGGGGCAAGTGCCGTTCGCGAGCAGCGCCCCACGAAGGCCGGCACGGCGCACGAGGGGGGTGTCCCCCCACTGCTTGTGTTTATACACCACGGCAGGTACTCATTTAAGGATAACTATTAAGACTGTCGCAGCGCATGAGATTGGGGGGGGGGGGGCTGTGACCAGTGGTCACCCAGCCACCTTTGTTTCTCCGATGCTGATGACAACAAGCATTCAAAGTCAACCTTGGAGTGGCCCAGACCAGGTAACATGTTTCTAATTGCTTGAATGATGTGATCTGATGTTCACCCGGGCTAGGAATTGAACAATTTGTTAGCTCCCATCATAGGCCAGCACCATGCCCAGCCGCCGTTGTCTCCTTTGTGCTGAAGTTTATAAACCATAACAGCTACTTGCTAACGGCTGAGTCAACCTAGGGAAGGGCCAGGACCGGTTCAAATATTCGTCATTGGTTGTGGGCGGTGCTGGCCACCCACAACGTCGTGTAGCGTTCCGCCCTTCATAGGTGCTCCCTGGCAGCACTTGCTCCAAACAGTGTGTATATATAGGGCTACATGGGTGATCTTTGTCTTTGTGTGTGGATTAGTGGGGCGTGTTGCTGGGGCAGGTGGCATTGCGGCTAGAGCATCTCGACTCACACGTAGGAGGTCACAAGGTCAAATGCCGCTCAGGGTTCAACTCAGCTGATCGTCTGACCACGCAGGTGTTTTCACTGCGGAGGAGTGACGTGAGGGCCTACGAGCAATGCCACGTGTCCCCGTGTGACTCACACAGTCCGGGAAATTGGCTTCTGAGTTCGGGTGGCAGCAGGAATTGATTTGCACCGAGATTTGGTACCGGTGTCGCTGGGTTATTGCAGTCGACGGCGCAGCTTTGTATTGTTTGTTGTTGTAACGTTCTGAATTGCACCTACTGGACATCTGTGTGGGGGGGGGGCGCGTTTTAGCTCATCGGATATCTCCGGTATATATAAATATTTTGATTCTGATCATTCTAGACCTAGCGCAGAATGCACCAATCCCGTTATACTTCTGTAGCTAAGCGGGGTTGAGCCTGGATAGTGCTTGGATAGGTAACCACTTTGAACAAAAGTGAGATGCAGCAGGCGTTGTGGGCAGTGCAGTACAAAACAAATCATTGCCCTTTTGCACTCCCCCTACGCCTTCACCGACACACATTGACCAGCGCGGTGAAGTAACGATGTACACATGTCATATTACAAAAAAATATAAAAGTTTTGCTGGCTGGCCGACTGGCTGGGCGTTACGTCCGGAGGGAGGGACAGACGGACGGTCACGTCCAAAGGACATGCGCGTTGCTAGTTTCTGATTAAAAACTAAACAATTCGCTCAATATATCGTACAACAATTTACATAATCAGCAAATTCTCATCGTATATATGTACATTGAGGGAGGTTGAGGAGGGTAGTTATTTGACCATACTTCACCACGCTGGTCAGTGCGGATTAGTGAAGGAGTGGAGCATAGACGTGGGGACATAGTAGAATACAACATTGGATGTTTACAGCACTACCATCTGGTGGCCACCAAGAAGCCCAGCGAGAGGCCGTGACATCTGGAGGTGCACGCCTCTAATGCAGCACTGTGGAGAGAGTCAGGGAGGGTTGGTAGACCACAAAGTCGTGACCCTCCCTTGCCTACCCGCGGACACTGATGTCGCCATCCTGGAGATGAGAGAGCGGTAGTGTAGTGGTTAGCGCCGCGGTGTATATAGGAGGTCGTGGGTTCGATCCAGATCCTGACGCTGCTGTATATTTGGAATTAGCATGTTCTTTCTCTCTCTCTCCCCCCGTGGTCGCGTGGATTTTTCTCCGGGTCCTCCAATTTTCCCTCCACGTTTATAATCAACGTGCTTTTGACTGCTATACATTTCCACGTGATAAGCCACTTCGTAGAGCAATAATTGGTGACCAAGTCGCTTCTTAATAAGAGCTACTATATAGCTCAATGTGCCTTACTGATACATCTATTTTTTAAATAGTCCATAGTTTAAATAATTTCCCTTGTTTGCCTGAGTAGGTAAGGCAGCACAGCAAGTCGATTAATCGCCATGTGTATGGAGGTGGATCGAGTGGCATTGATTTCCCCCGGCCACTCCGGTTTCCTCCCACATGTAGGTTCACGAATAAACGCTCATTAACGGAGTTGGACAAACATCCCAATATAGGACCACGGAGATTAGGAAAATCGACGCCATCGGTTCCGGCTGCATTTGTCTTGCGGTGAAATAAAAAAACGGCGTTCTGTGATGCATTGTTCATGAACGGCGCACTCCTTCAATGGATGAGGAAATGCAAAACTACACGAATCTCTCTCCTGAATTGCTTCTTGTGTTTTTAGTTTGTTGTCCTTCCCCAGCACCTCCGATTATCACGGTTGGCTACGTACGGTGCGAACGAAGTTCAATATAGTACAACATACATACATGAAGCCCTCTTGTCGTGGCCAACAGCAGCAGACCTCGGACATTTGGGCATTTATCTCCTGAACATATTGCTGACATTATCACACGCTTCAATGATAGAAGGCTGCATGAAATCATATCATTGCTCTTTGGTTCTTTCGGTAAAGTCACGTAAGTATAAAATAAAATACAAAAACTTTTTTAAAAAAAAAATGTAACAATAAAAAAAATATATATATTTTTTTAAATGTATTGTTACAAATTTTTGTAAAAAAGTTTTTATTTTATTTTATACCTACGTGACTTTACCGAAAGAATCAAAGAGTATGGAACATTGCAGTCACGAAAACTTAAGATCTAAACCAAATCATTGCTATTCATTTTCATCATCATTATCACCTGTGTTTAACACGTGATTGTCGCCCATACCAACACTGCCCACAGGCTCAACCCGTGCTTACTAGTTGCGCGACATGGGTACAGATAGGGGCGCATTCCGGGTGATGCGGCCGCAGGTCACGAAAGGCGAACGCAGAAAATAAATGCAAAGTTAGACTAAACATTCAGAACGGATGAGAACACAAAAACTGGCCGTGGCGAGGCGAGACAAGCTCACTCGTATAAGTGTTTCTAAAAAAGCCGTTTACACAATGCACAAGCACCCCCGTGACTGCTCAAAAGCTAAAGATAACAGATTATGCAAGATAAGCCCCTGCCAAAGCCACACTCCGACCACAAACCCCGTAATATTGCCAAGTCGACATCTCAACTCGCACGCGCACGCTACATTGTTTGCGTCTCTGCCACGCACCGCGGCAAAGCACAGATCTGCGGAGAAATCCATTAACGCTAAAACCTTTGGGGTGTTTTCTTTTTTTCGCTGTAAAGTAGCAACTATTTTACCCGTGGCACACCACCACCACAGGTAGGTGGTGGGGGTGGAGAGGCAAGGACGGAATGCGTGGCCACCAACTGACGGGATGGGAAGCGGTGAGAGAGAAGGAGAAGAGAATGGGAAATATCAGAGCAAGGATAGAAAAAGGAACGGATCAACGGGAAGCGAAGGGGGTCGAGGGGGGCTCGGGAAAGTTTAGGATCCGCTCGTCGTCGGAGGAGGAGGCTACGCTACAACAAGAGCCTCGACTCTGCTGCGCTGCGCGGAGCGGCGTCTGTTCTCACGGCCGGGCCTCGCCGATGCGTCCACGTCTACGCGTACGCGGTGGCTGTAACCTGAACACACACATCGGGAGCCACCTGAGCGAGTCGAAGCCCATTACAGCGGAATCGCACTTAAGCCGCGAGATGAGACGCTCAGCGACGAATTGAGAAACTGTCAAAACAGATAATCGCAGAGAGAACAACTTGGCCATGCGTCTGTTGGAACGCGACGACTGGAAGAAGAAGATGAAAAAAAAACACTTCGGGGCCAAGTTGAACTCGTAGGCTTTGGCGACCAATATTGTGATTCGTCGTTGATGTTTGGGTGGTGATCGCGTGAATAAAAATGCGCGTCGTTAACCCCCTCCACCCGAGACCGCTAATAGATGAAAGTTGTCACGTGATGAACAAACGCATCATCGTAATCCTTCAGTTATTTAAGCTGGACTGGAATCAACCAGCAATAGAATAAAAAAACTATAAACTAAACTATTTGTATTTTACCAGGCAAGGCCCACACTGAGATATAGAGAAAAAAAATCCGAAGCGACCTGGCTACAACAAATGATAGCTCAACGTAGTGGCTTATCACGTGGACATTCATCGCAAATAAATACTCCAAGCGCATGCTTCTACATACAGACGAAAAACACGGAAAAAAATCCACGTGACCACGGGGAGAACATGCAAACTCCAAAAATCGTCAGGGTTGGAATCGACCCCACGACCTCTTGTATCCGAGGCGAGGTAGTTAACATCGCGCTACCGTGGCGCCCTGTAGAGCAATGCTCATGATAATGATAATGACGATGATGATGACAATGATGATGATAATGATAATGACGATGACAATGATGATGACGATGATGATGATCGATGGCAAATGGAGAGCCCCTTTGTACCGCCCGCGTGTTCGCGGTGGTGCTGAGTCTCTCTCCTGCGTGTGCGTGTGGCGCACCTTGTGCCGAACAACACGTGGTGCCACACGACCACACAATCCGGGAGTCTCTCTCCCCCCTTGCCCCTCCCCCTTCTTAACTATATAACGTCTTGCCACGGCAGCTCTCTCTCCCACTTCAGCAAAACAAACTATTGCTGTGGTTTTCCCACCTGATGATGATTTCTTGTGTTGCAATCGAAACGTCGTGATTTGTTTATTTTTTTAATGTTTTTTAACTACGTGACTTTACCGAAAGAACCAAAGAGTGTAGAGTCTATTTTCGTCGAAGCCCCCTGCCACACGTATCACGGGTTTGACTTTCTCAATCGATATATTTTCTGGAACGTC
>NW_026892089.1:0-54118 GCF_015708825.2 Lethenteron reissneri
GCGTCTCACCGCTGCGGGATCTCCGTCTGCAGCTGCGACGCCTGCACCATCGCCTCCATCCACACGCGCATCCCCTCCGGCGAGTCGGCGCCAAAGCAGTAGGTGCGCATGCCGGCGTGCCGCGCCTGCCACACGAGTCAAGCGGCCCCCCCCCCCCCCCCAGGAAAGGTCATTTATGAAAGTGCGCGGAGGGAGGGAGGGGGGGCAAAACGACGTCGCCACGGTGGGCAAACGACGCAGCGTGGCCTTGCGAGCAAAGCGCAACGGCGATCGTTAGAACGGTCAGGACGTGTGGTGGCGGGGGGTGGATCTATCCAGTGTTTCTCAACGTCCACTTTGAGCGAAGCAGACGGCACGTGGCGATTACTGCGGTTAATACCGCACACACGCTAGACACGCCCCCCCGCTAGACACGCCCCCCGCTCGCCCAGCGTACCTTGAAGGCGAACTTGCGGTTGATTTTATCATCGGCTTCCACGGGATTCACCTGGAAGCTGGGCAGGGAGATGCTGCCCAAGACACCCTCCTCCTTGTCGTCTGCGCTCCACCACGGCGGGGGGCCACGGGGCGGGTGGGGGGAGGGCGGAGTCAGCGTGGGTGGGAGGGCGCGGGGCGGAACGTCGGACGTCGAGGCGAGCGGGCCCGCCCACCCGAGACGACTCGGGGTGACGAGGTGGTAAGGGATCGGGTTGGAGAGGTCAGGGGTCAGAGTGCACCGCTCACCTTTGTAGTAGAACAGGCAGAAGTCGGACAGCACGAACCAACGCTTCTTCCACAGCCTCATCCCCGCGCTGTCCTGCGGTGCCGACAGCCACAAAGCCGCTGCCTTAGGTCGAGACTCCTCTACGCGAGTCTGTGGGTCTCTGTGTGGTGAGTCTGTGGGTCTCTGTGTGGTGAGTCTGTGGGTTTCTGTGTGGTGAGTCTGTGGGTCTCTGTGTGGTGAGTCTGTGGGTCTCTGTGTGGTGAGTCTGTGGGTCTCTGTGTGGTGAGTCTGTGGGTCTCTGTGTGGTGAGTCTGTGGGTCTCTATGTGGTGAGTCTGTGGGTCTCTGTGTGGTGAGTCTGTGGGTCTCTATGTGAGTCTGTGGGTCTCTGTGTGAGTTTGTGGGTCTCTGTGTGGTGAGTCTGTGGGTCTCTGTGTGGTGAGTCTGTGGGTCTCTGTGTGAGTCTGTGGGTCTCTGTGTGGTGAGTCTGTGGGTCTCTGTGTGAGTCTGTGGGTCTCTTGTGCGGTGAGTCTGTGGGTCTCTGTGTGAGTAGTCTGTGGGTCTCTGTGTGCGAGTCTGTGGGTCTCTGTGTGGTGAGTCTGTGGGTCTCTTGGTGGTGAGTCTGTGGGTCTCTGTGTGATGAGTCTGTGGGTTTCTGTGTGGTGAATCTCTGTATGATGAGTCTGTGGGTCTCTGTGTGAGTCAGTGAATCCACCCCACCTGCTTGTGAAGCCAACCCCGGATCATGACGGGCGCGTTGGGGTTCCGCTGGATGGAGTGCGAGCGTTTGCCGAAGTTCTGCAGCTTCCTGGAGCCCTTGGCGTTCTGTGTCACACGCAGGAACGTTCCGTCACACCACCACCACACGATCGCACGCGCACGTACACACACACACCTACACACACACTACACACACACACACGTACGTACACACACACACCTACACACACACCTACACACACACACACGTACGTACACACACACACTACACACACACGCACACACGTACACACGCACACACACGTACCCACACACACGTACCCACACACGTACACACACACCTACACACACACGTACACACATACCTACACAACCACACACACACACACACACGTACACACACACGCGTACACACGCACACACGTACCCACACACACACGTACACACACACACACACACACACGTACACACACACACGTACCCACACACACGTACCCAAACACACACGTACACACACGTACACACACACGTACCCACACACACGTACCCACACACACGTACACACACACGTACCCACACACACGTACCCACACACACGTACCCACACACACGTACCCACACACACACGTACCCACACACACATGTACCCACACACGTACCCACACACATGTACCCACACACGTACCCACACACACACATACCCACACACACGTACACACACACACGTACCCACACACACATGTACCCACACGTACCCACACACCACATACCCACACACACGTACACACACACACATACCCACACACACATGTACCACACACACGTACCCACACACACACGTACCCACACACACATGTACCCACACACACGTACACACACACATACCCACACACACGTACCCACACACACGTACCCACACACACATGTACCCACACACACGTACACCACACACGTACCCACACACACACGTACCCACACACACGTACACACACACGTACCCACACACACGTACCCACACACACCTGAGGCACGGGGCTGGGGGGGCGCCCCCCCGTCGTGCTCGCCCCCTGCCGGGTGGCCGGACATCGCGGTGGCGGTGGTGGAGCTCCTGCTGGACACGCTGAGTGGGCGCGCAGGCGCCGCGTCACAAGCCACCAGCACCAGCAGCGCCGCCTCCTCCTCCTCTTTCTCCTTCTCCTCCGCCGCCTCCGCCCAGCTGATGCTGCTGCTGCTGATGATGATAGATCTGTTGTTGCTGTTGCGGCGGCAGCTGCTGCTGCTGCTGTTGTTGTTGCTGTTGTTGCTGTTGTTGTTGTTGCGGTGGTTGTGACGATTCGGATATCCTGGGGGAGAAGTAGCGTGACACGGACGTCAGCAGAGACCACACCAAGTTGATGCCGCGTGACAGGGCGGCGGATGGGTGGGCAGCCAACGAGCAGTCGGCCGAGTGAGTGGATGGGTGAGTGAGCAGGTCGGTGGACGAGTGGATGAGTGGGTGAATGGGTGTATGGGTGGGTGAGTGAGTGGGTGAGTTGGTGGATGAGTGAGTGGGTGGGTGAGTGGATGAGTGGGTGGATGAGTGAATGAGTGGGTGGATGAGTGAGTGGATGAGTGAGTGGATGAGTGGGTGGATGAGTGGGTGAACGAGTGGGTGGATGAGTGAGTGAACAAGTGGATGGGTGAGTGAATGAACGAGTGAGTGGATGAGTGAGTGAACGAGTGGGTGGATGAGTGAGTTAATGAGTGGGTGGATGAGTGAGTGAACGAGTGGGTGAATAAGTGAGTGAATGAGTGGGTGGATGAGTGAGTGAACGAGTGGGTGGATGAGTGAGCGAATGAGTGGGTGGATGGGTGAATGGGTGGGTGTGTGGGTGAGTGGGTGGGTGAATGGGTGGATGGGTGAGTGAGCAGGTCGGTGGACGAGTGGGTGAATGGGTGGGTGGGTGAGTGGGTGGGTGGGTGAGTGGATGAGTGGGTGGATGAGTGAGTGAACAGTGGATGGTGGTGAGTGAACCAGTGGTGGGTGGTGAGTGGATGAGTGGGTGATGAGTGAGTGGATGAGTGAGTGAACGAGTGGGTGGATGAGTGAATGAATGAGTGGATGGATGAGTGAGTGAACGAGTGGGTGGATGAGTGAGTGAACGAGTGGGTGGATGAGTGAGTGAACGAGTGGGTGGATGAGTGAGTGAATGAGTGGGTGGATGAGTGAGTGAATGAGTGGGTGGATGAGTGAGTGAACGAGTGGGTGGATGAGTGAGTGAACGAGTGGGTGGATGAGTGAGTGAAGGGGGGGATGAGTGAGTGAACGAGTGGGTGGATGAGTGATGTGAACGAGTGGGTGGATGAGTGAGTGAACGAGTGGGTGGATGAGTGAGTGAACGAGTGGGGATGATGAGTGAACGAGTGGGTATGAGTAACGAGTGGGTGGATGAGTGAGTGAACGAGTGGGGGTGAGGATGAGTGAGTGAACGAGTGGGTGGATGAGTGAGTGAACGAGTGGGTGGATGAGTGAGTGAACGAGTGGGTGGATGAGTGAGTGAACGAGTGGGTGGATGAGTGAGTGAACGAGTGGGTGGATGAGTGAGTGAACGAGTGGGTGGATGAGTGAGTGAACGAGTGGGTGGATGAGTGAGTGAACGAGTGGGTGGATGAGTGAGTGAACGAGTGGGTGGATGAGTGAACGAGTGGGTGAATGAGTGAGTGAATGACCGGTGTAAATTCCACGCTCCCATGGCAGACACCTTCCTCAGCAAGGGCAAGGGACTGCATGTCCCTCCTCTCCCCCGCCCTTGACGCACCGCTCCGCTCTTCTTCCTTCTCAAGGTGTCAACTTGCGTGGCCCGCCGCAGTATTTCACTGCCCCCGAGGTGGCCATTTGAATATTCGCTTCGCTTGTTTTCACGGCATTTGTGAGATGGTGGGTGGGGGGTCCGTGCTGCCTCGGCTTTACACAGCTCTGTGTTTATATATTATATAATATATACAGCTCTGTGTTTATATATTATATATATACACAGCTCTGTGTTATATATTATATATAATATATACACAGCTCTGTGTTTATATATTTATATATACACAACTCTGTGTTTATTTATTATATAATATATATACAGCTCTGTGTTTATTTATATATATACACAGCTCTGTGTTTATTTATTATATATATAATATATATACAGCTCTGTTGATTTATTATATATAATATATACACAGCTCTGTTTATATATAATATATATACAGCTCTGTGTTTATATATAATATATACACAGCTCTGTGTTTATATATATATACACAGCTCTGTGTTTATATATAATATATATACAGCTCTGGTTTATATAATATATACACAGCTCTGTGTTTATATATAATATATATACAGCTCTGTGTTTATATATAATATATACACAGCTCTGTGTTTATATATAATAATACACAGCTCTGTGTTAATAATATATTACAGCTCTGTTTATATATAATATATACACAGCTCTGTGTTTATATATATATATACAGCTCTGTGTTTATATATAATATATACACAGCTCTGTGTTTATATATATATATACACAGCTCTGTGTTTATATAATATATACACAGCTCTGTGTTTATATATAATATACACAGCTCTGGTTATATATAATATACACAGCTCTGTGTTTTATATAATATATACAGCTCTGTGTTTATATATATATATACACAGCTCTGTGTTTATATATAATATATATACAGCTCTGTGTTTATATAATATATACACAGCTCTGTGTTTATATAATATATACACAGCTCTGTGTTTATATATATATATACACAGCTGTGTTTATATATATATACACAGCTCTGTGTTTATATATAATATATACACAGCTCTGTGTTTATTATTAATATATAATATTTACCAGCTCTGTGTTTATATATAATATATACAGCTCGTGTTTATATATAATATACACAGCTCTGTGTTTAATATAATATATACACAGCTCTGTGTTTATATAATATATACACAGCTCTGTGTTTATATAAAATATATACACAGCTCTGTGTTTATATAATATATACACAGCTCTGTGTTTATATAAAATATATACACAGCTCTGTGTTTATATCTAATATATACACAGCTCTGTGTATTATAATATATACACAGCTCTGTGTTTATATAATATAATACAGCTCTGTGTTTATATATAATATATACACAGCTCTGTGTTTATATATAATATATACACAGCTCTGTGTTTATATAATATATACACAGCTCTGTGTTTATATATAATATACACAGCTCTGTGTTTATATATAATATATACACAGCTCTGTGTTTATATATAATATATACACAGCTCTGTGTTTATATAATATATACACAGCTCTGTGTTATATATAATATATACACAGCTCTGTGTTTATAAATATATACACAGCTCTGTGTTTATATATAATATATACACAGCTCTGTTTTATATAAATATATACACAGCTCTGTGTTTATATAAAATATATACACAGCTCTGTGTTTATATATATATATACACAGCTCTGTGTTTATAAAATATTACACAGCTCTGTGTTTATATATAATATACACAGCTCTGTGTTTATATAAATATATACACAGCTCTGTGTTTATATAAAATATATACACAGCTCTGTGTTATATATAATATATACACAGCTCTGTGTTTATATATAATATATACACAGCTCTGTGTTTATATATAATATATACACAGCTCTGTGTTTATAAAATATATACACAGCTCTGTGTTTATATAAATATACACAGCTCTGTGTTTATATAATATATACACAGCTCTGTGTTTATATATAATATATACACAGCTCTGTTTATATAAATATATACACAGCTCTTGTTTATATAAAATATATACACAGCTCTGTGTTTATATAAATATACACAGCTCTGTGTTTATATAATATATACACAGCTCTGTGTTTATATATAATATATACACAGCTCTGTGTTTATATATAATATTATACACAGCTATGTGTTTATATATAATATACACAGCTCTGTGTTATATAAAATATATACACAGCTCTGTGTTTATATATAATATACACAGCTCTGTGTTTATATAAAATATATACACAGCTCTGTGTTTATATAATATATACACAGCTCTGTGTTTATATAAAATATATACACAGCTCTGTGTTTATATAAAAATATACACAGCTCTGTGTTTATATATAATATATACAAGCTCTGTGTTTATATATATATACACAGCTCTGTGTTTATATTAATATACACAGCTCTGTGTTTATATAAAATATATACACAGCTCTGTGTTATATAAAATTATACACAGCTCTGTGTTTATATATAATATATACACAGCTCTGTGTTTATATAATATATACACAGCTCTGTGTTATATAAAATAATACACAGCTCTGTGTTTATATAAATATATACACAGCTCTGTGTTATATATAATATATACACAGCTCTGTGTTATATAATATATACACAGCTCTGTGTTTATATTAATTATATACACAGCTCTGTGTTTATATAATATATATACATCGGTAACCTACAGCCCCCTTGGTCCATCCACTGCTGGATGACGGTGGGGTGCGCGGGTAGGGGGCGGGTGGGGGGGGGGGCGGGTAGGGGGCGGGGTAGTTGGGCGGGTGGGGGCGGGTAGGGGGTGGGTAGGTGGGCGGGTAGTTGGGAGGGTGGGGGGCGGGTAGGGGGCGGGTAGGGGGTGGGTAGGTGGGCGGGTAGTTGGGCGGGTGGGGGGCGGGTAGGGGGCGGGTAGTTGGGCGGGTGGGGGCGTGGGGGGGAGGGCTAGGGTGTGGGTAGGTGGGCGGGTGGGGGGGGTGGAGGGGGGGGGTGAGTGGGGTAGGCGCCACGTCACCGAGGACGATTATCCGGTCCGGTCCTGCGTCGGCTCAGCCTCAAAGAGTTCCTCGACATGGCCGCTGGGGGAGACAAGGTGGCCGGGCGTGGTGCCGGCCACCCTGTCCCACGTGCGTCGTGCCGGCCTCTGTAGGCGCCGCTTCTCGCTGACGGCACTTGCCCCGACAGCCTGCTGAGGCTATAACACGGGGCTGGAGGGGGGCTGATTTTCGTCTCTGTCGCGTTGTGTGGGAATGGCAAAAGGGCCGGGGGAATGGATGTCATGGAACTACTTCTGAATGTCACTTGCGCGTGGCCTTGCACGCGCCGCGGCTGGGATTTGGCCAAATATCTCGCGCGAGGCTCTCGGTCGTCCAAAGTCGATTCCGTGAAGATTCGCAAAAGCTGCGTTTGGTCGTACAGGCTCGGTCCGGATGTCTTGTGACCCTTCCCGCACTATTCACGCAGCCCGAACATCGTCGACAAGTGACAGTGGAACGCTGCCGACGAGAACGATCGCTGTTGTGCATCACAACAACAACAACGACGACGACGGTTGTGGAGTGTACACAGCAACAACAACAACAACAACGCAACAACCATCCTCACCTTTGGTGTTTAACGACTTGAAACTTCAACATTATCCTCGGTGTGGCCCAGTATCAACACCAGACAAAATTAGTTTGCACCTCGCTTCTCTACTCTTTGGTTCTGTAGGTGAAAATAAAACAAATTGTAATAAGAAAATAGAATAACATTTTTTAAATAAAAAATAGAATAATAAAATAGAATAATAAAATAGAATAATAAAATAATAAATATTAATGAAAATAACAAAAATCGAGTTATTTTTATTATTTTATTAATCTAATAATCTAGAATTACCTCGCTTCTCGCTTCAAACGTCCACGCGAATCGCCGTCTTCATCCATCCAAAGCCATCACCTCCACCACCATCACCTCCACCACCATCACCTCCACCACCATCATCATCACGACACCAGAATGGTGAAGTTTGGTCAAACACAACTCGGCCAAATCGCCTCCTCGACGGGAGTCTCGTCTTGTTGGGATCGCTCGCGAAACGTCGAACTTCAGAGCGCAAGCGAAACGCCGGTGGATTTCGACCTTGGGCGTTCTGCTCCACGCCCTGTCCGCTCCAAGCCCCGTTACGACTGCGCCTCTTCTGCTGAGTCACCGTGAAAGTTCCACAAGTCGCGATGACGCCCCCTCCACCCCGCACCCCCCAGTGGCTGTCACAACGAAACTCTTGAGCGCGCGGCAGTCGCGAGACACCGCCCACTGCTCCTCCTCGAGACGAGCTCCCCGCCCCCCGCTGGGAGCTCAGCCGTCGTGTCAACACGGCTGGTCAATGATTCACTTGCTGGATACACACACACACTGATGATGTAACACCACACACTGATGATGTAACACACACACTGATGATGTAACACACACACTGATGATGTGACAACACACACTGATGATGTAACACCACACTGATGATGTGACACACACACCCACGCACTGATGATTGACACACACACTGATGATGTAACACACACACTGATGATGTGACACACACACACACACACTGATGATTGTAACACACTGATGATGTGACCACACACTGATGATGTGAACCACCACACCACTGATGATGTGACACACACACTGATGATGTAACACACTGATGCTGTAACACCACTGATGATGTAACACACTGATGATGTAACACACAACACGTGATGATGTGCACACACATGATGATGTAACAACACACACACTGATGATGTAACACACTGATGATGTGACACCACACACTGATGATGTGACACACACACTGATGATGTAACACACACACTGATGATGTGACACACACACAAACACTGATGATGTGACACACCACTGATGATGTAACACACACTGATGATGTAACACACACACTGATGATGGTAACACACACACACTGATGATGTAACACACACACTGATGATGCAACACACACACACACTGATGATGTAACACACACACTGATGATGTGACACACACACAACACTGATGATGTGACACACACACTGATGATGTGACACACACACACTGATGATGTAACACCACACTGATGATGTAACACACACACACTGATGATGTAACACACACACTGATGATGTGACACACACACACACGCACTGATGATGTAAACCAACACATGACACACACACACTGATGATGTGACACACACACTGATGATGTGACACACACACTGATGATTGACACACACACTGATGATGTGACACACACACTGATGATGTGACACACACACTGATGATGTGACACACGCACTGATGATGTAACACACACACTGATGATGTAACACACACACACTGATGAGACACAGAGAGACACGAGGTGAGACAACAGAGAGACACGCCGGTGAGACACAGAGAGACACACACAGACACAGAGAGACACACACAGAGACACAGAGACACACAGAGAGAGACAGAGAGACGCAGAGAGAGACACGCGGTGAGACAGAGAGACACAAAGAGACACACAGAGAGACACACACAGAGAAACAACAACAATCGCCATCGCCACTAAGTGGCGGTGACGTCACCACGACGCTTGTGCCAGGCCATGTGCACCCTTGAGGCCACGTGAAGTGTCGAACGCCCGCTGGCAGGAGGTCACGGGGCAGACCCACACACACGTACACACACACACGTACACACACGCACACACACGTACACACACACATGCACACACACACACGTACACACACGCACACACGCACACGCAATTAGTTAAGCGGTGCAAATCAAACTGTGGTCCTTATCCGCTCTAACCAATTCCACTGTGACCGGGGCATTGCTCGCCTATCCGAGCTACCAATTCTCACCTCCATTCAAAAATTTTGTTTAATGTGTTGCAAACTTTTAAAACCTCGTTTTATAAACGATTATGACACCGCTATAAACATTTGTCCCACGGTCAATCAATCACCACCACCATCACCACCATCACCACCACCATCACCACCATCACCACCCACCATCACCATCATCACCACCACGATCATCACCATCACCACCATCACCACCATCACCACCACCATCATCACCATCACCACACTCATCACCACCATCACCACCATCATCACCACCAGCACCATCACCATCATCACCACCATCACCACCATCATCATCACCACCACCATCACCACCATCACCACCACCATCACCACCATCACCACCACCATCACCACCACCATCACCACATCATCACCACCATCACCATCTCAACCATCACCAACACTACCATCACCACCATCATCACCATCACTACCATCACTACCACCATGACCACCACCATCACCACCATCACTACCACCACCATCACTACCACCATCACTACCACCACCACCACTACCATCACCATCATCACCACCATCACCACCACCACCACCACCATCACCACCACCACCACCACCACCATCACCACCACCACCACCATCACCACCATCATCACCATCATCATCACCACCATCATCACCATCACTACCATCACTACCACCATCACCACCATCACCACCATCACCATCACTACCACCACAACCATCACTACCACCATCATTACCACCACCACCACCATCATCACCACCATCACCACCATCACCATCATCACTACCATCACAACCACCACCATCACTACCACCACCACGATCACCACCATCACTACCACCACCACTACCTTCATCATCATCACCACCATCACAACCACCACCATCACTACCACCACCACGATCACCATCACCACCATCACCACCACCATCATCACCACCATCATCATCACCACCATCATCATCATCACCACCATTATCACCACCATCACCATCACCACCATCACCACCACCACCACCATCACCACCACCATCATCACCACCATCATCATCATCACCACCATCATCATCACCATCACCACCATCACCACCATCACCACCACCACCATCATCACCATCATCACCATCACCACCATCACCACCATCACCACTACCACCACCATCACCACCATCACTACCACCACCACCACCATCACTACCACCATCACTACCACCACCATCACCACCATCACTACTACCACCACCACTACCATCACCATAATCACCACCATCACCACCACCACCATCACCACCATCACCACCACCATCACCATCACCACCATCATCACCATCATCATCACCACCATCATCACCATCACTACCAATACTACCACCATCACCACCATCACCATCACTACCACCACAACCATCACTACCACCATCATTACCACCACCATCACCATCATCACTACCATCACAACCACCACCATCACTACCACCACCACGATCACCACCATCACTACCACCATCACTACCACCATCGCTACCACCACCACTACCATAACCATCATCACCACCATCACAACCACCACCATCACTACCACCACCACGATCACCATCACCACCACCATCATCACACAGACACACAGAGACACACACACACACAGACACACACAAACACAGACACCACACAGAGACACACACAGACACACACACAGACACATGACGCTTGTGCCAGGCCATGTGCACCTTGAGGCCACGTGAAGTGTCGAACGCCCGCTGGCAGGAGGTCACGGGGCAGACCCAGCAGGTGCCACGGGTCGACTGACCGAGATGACGAAGAGGACTGGCTGATGCACCACCTGTGCCCCCTACTGTACCAACTTGCTGTGCTTTAGCCACCCGGCACTCCGCTCGTTGTTGTGAGCGTCGCTCCTCCACCCTCCGTTGTTGTTGGAGGGCGACTGCCTCCAACTGCCCAGTAGCGTCCTTCACGAGCCTCCTCTACTGAGGCCGATCTTGACACCACTGATACCGGTCATCGGCAAGTCCACTCAGCTCCACGTCCTCCTGTACCACATCACTCCATCTCTTCTCTAACCCGTGCCGCGCCCGTTTAGCCCCCTCGATCCGGCCGAACAAAAGCTGTTTAGGCATGCGGTGGCTGGGCATGGCGGGCTACATGACCCAGCCAACGCAGCCTTGCCTCCCTGAGGAGCTCACCGATGGGACTTTGCCCAGATCTTTCAAGGATTTGTGAGCTCCTCACACAATCCAGCCTGCTTAAAACCCAGGATGGATCGTAGGCAGGCCAGCCTAAATGTTTCCAACTGGCGAAGATGCTCCATTAGGGGTGTCCACGTTTTGCAAGCGTAGAGAAGGGATGGAATGACTGTGGCCGAGAAGACCTGAAGCTTCGTGCGGAGCGACAGACCAGGTAGCTTCCACACAGCGTTACGCAAACCGATGAAAAAGATATTGCCGCTCGACTGATTCGGAGTGAGACCTCTGCTGCTAAACCGGAGCCGGTCATGAGAAACTCTCCAGTCTCTCCACAACTGCCCCATCACCGATTGTGAGTTGTGGGGGTGGAGTATCCGATGGTACAAAATACCTGGCAGGTGCTTCGTTTTGGTGGTTGCCTGCCAGCAACGGGGAGTGCTTGTGAACTGAGCAAAGTAAATAAAAGGACCGATTCCCATAGCCGCCTCCCGAGTGTTGTTACACAAGGTAAGAGTCCCAGGGTCTCGCTAGCCGGCCCTCAGTCTTCCACTGGCTCTTCTGGCCTCAACTCGTGGCCACAACTCACTCCCTTGGCTCCTGCTGCCTTTCATACGTCTCCCACCCGAGGGGCGGGGTCCCGTGGGATCCCAGGACAACCCGTTGGGAGGGGTGCGGGGGATTAAGACGCCCCACAGCCCCCTGCAGGTAAGTGGTGGCTGCTAGCCGGGGTGTGCATTCCTTACATAACACCATTACATGCTGTTTTGATTTAAAGCTTTCGTGACTGCAGGGAAATGTTTATTGTTTTATATTTATATTATATTTTGTTTATATATATTATTTCCCTTCTACGTGCCTTTATTATTTATATTATTTTATTATTTCCCTTCTATGCGTCTTTATTATTTATATTATTTTATTATTTCCCTTCTACTAGACTTTATACTTTTTTATTTTATTATTTCCCTTCTATGCGACTTTATTATAAATATTATTTTATTATTTCCCTTCTACGTGACTTAATCATTTATATTATTTTATTATTTCCTTTCTACGTGTCTTTATTATTATATTATTTTATTATTTCCCTTCTACGTGACTTTACCGAAAGAACCAAGAATATATATACCATTACATGCTGTATAAAAGGCAAAGTCGTGTGTGTGTGTGTCTGTTCAAAATGTTTAGCGTACTTCCCGAAATGCAACAAACTGGAAATTTGCCATGCGGGTACTTTTCAGACTGTACACCATGCAAACATTCTAAAAATACACTTGT
The DNA here is from genome assembly GCF_015708825.2 of Lethenteron reissneri. Classification (NCBI taxonomy): domain Eukaryota; kingdom Metazoa; phylum Chordata; class Hyperoartia; order Petromyzontiformes; family Petromyzontidae; genus Lethenteron; species Lethenteron reissneri. The sequence goes on from NW_026892089.1 coordinate 13,689, forward strand.
TTTTTTGGGGGGAAAAGAGAGGCGCGCAATAATGCATCGATTTTTTGCACAGCAAGTGAGCTGTGACGTCACATACCTGTCATGTCACCCAAATGCGCGGCTGGGGAGGGGAGATAAAATAAATAATAAACTCGGCTACAAACTTTGAAGTTGCCACGTGTCTAGCTCCCATACTGTACACAAAGTCAAACGTCTAAAATTAAACTTTGTATTTTGGGGGGTGACCACGAGGTGTGTGACGTCACCCGCATACAGGAAATGGCGAGAATCGATATCTGATGAGCGTTTGTGGTATCGATTCAACGGGAATAGGCCGATTCTAAAGGAATCTACGACCTTCGATTCCTTCGCACGATTTAAAGAATCGAATCTTGGCGCGCGCGCGTGCGTAAGTTTAAATTTTCACACAGCGCTCGTTGGGGTTTTATTTTTAATTAGCGAGGTAATGACAAAGTTTTCTTTTCATTTGTATATGTTGTGTTTTTAAGTTTTAAGAAGTTTATAAATAGATTTTTTCCCCCTGTAGGAGGGAGCTGTCTCTACCTGACTGGTCACATTCAATGCGTGTCGTGGTGATGATGCCGGTCGGCTACAGAGCTCACCAGAGTGACAACCCCAGTCGGAGTTCATCACGATCACGGTGGCTAGGAGACAGAGGTGGGACAAAGTCATTGTTATGCAAGTCCAAGTCGAGTCTGAAGTCATCAAATTCATGACTCGAGTCTGACTCGAGTCCAAGTCACATGACTCGAGTCCACACCTCTGCTAGGAGATGTTCACTCCCTCGCCTGGTGGACAAGTGGTCGTGGGCTCGATCCCGTGTACAAAGCGAGGGAGTCAACATCTCCCAGCCACCGTGACGATGATGAGCGTGAGACTTGAAAACTAGAAATATACAGCAGCAGCAGGCATCGTCAGGGTCGGGATCAAACCCACGACCTCCTGCATACCAGGCGAGGTAGTCAACATCTCATAGCCACCGTGACGATGATGAGAGAGAGACCGCAAACTCCAAATATACGGCAGCAGGTATCGTCAGGGTCGGGATCAAACCCACGACCTCCTGCATACCAGGCGAGGGAGTTAACATCGTCTCCACCGGTTCACTTCTGCACAGCGCCGATGGCCATGAGGATGAAGAGGAGCTGTTCCTGGCCGGTCTCTGCGCCTGTCCGAGGCTTCGTCTTCGCACAGCTGTGGGCAGTCTCGGCCGCTTCCTGGTGGTAACCGCTGACCGCTGTCTTCCTCCTCACGGCTGCGATGAGCGCAAGTTTCTAAGTTCATTGGTTTCTGAGCGGCCTCCTGACCGTCTTGTATTTTACACACCCCGTACAGTCGTTCAACACCTAGTAGCGGCAGGGCTTTCGCGACCAATGTCATCCACAATAGAGGCGTTTTTGGTGTTAGATCGCGGTAAATATATAAATGTTCTTTGGTTCTTTCGGTAAAGTCACGTAGGTAGAAATAAAATAAAATGAAACAAATCACGACGTTTCGATCGCAACACAAGCGAACTTCATCGGGGGGGGGGGGACAACCACAGCGAGACAATGCTGAAGTCGGCGGGAGAGCTGCCGTGGCAAGAGGTTACATAGTAGTGTCACCGCGAGGTTTACTATCCGGGTCGTTGACGGATTACAACTCGTCACGATCATTGGCTCTGCCGGTCCTGGTCCACAGCCAATGGGGGAGGGAAGCCTAGGGGCGTGGCCCTGACGTGACGGAGAGGTGACAGCTGCAAGTAGATGATTGGTTGTGCTGGCTTTGGCCACAGCCAATGGGGAGACGAGTCATGGGGCGTGGTCCCGGGAGGCCTACGAGGGAGCCTGGAAGATTCCACGGAGGCTAACCAGGATTGGTGGAAACGTACCACGTGACCCGAGTATTAAATAGGGGGGGAGAGGAACGCACGTGGTCAGAACGGGAAACGAACGGAGGAAGGGGGCCACGCGGGAGCGGGGCTCCGGGTTGCCACGTGGTCCAGGCTGCCACGTGGTCCAGGCTGCCACGTGGTCCAGGCTGCCACGTGGCAGTGCGTCTCTCTGTCTGTCCCTCTCACGCTGCCTGTCAGCAGTGTGAAGGGAAGCTGTAATGCAAGTTGAATAAAAGACGGATTCTAGAAGTCGCCTCAACGACCTTTTATTACATAGGTAAGAGAGGGGGGGAGGAGGAAAGGGGGGAGAGAGATAGGGGGGGTGGTAGGGTGAGGGGGGGGGGGCGCGTGAGTGCTAGGGAAAGAGGACGTGAGGCTGTGGGGGGGGGGGGTGTGGGCGGGCTGGGCAGTAAACCGGCAGGTACGATGGAAAACAACAACAAGTGAAGGCATTACCTGGTTGATAACATCTCCTTGCAATGATTGTCAATTTGTATCCATCTTCCTCGGTTTAAGTTTTGTCATATGTTATATATCTGGATGGCTTCATGCACAAACCTTTCATAGTAGCCCGAAGGTTTGCAGAAGTAGCTTGGTCTCGGAAAAAAACAATATCACGCGAGCCCACGGCGTTATAGCAATGGTCAGCTACGGCAGAGGTATTGGTTCTGCCGTGTTTCAGATCTGCCTTGTGTTCGCGAACACGGTCCGGACATGACGTTTTGTTCCCCAATGTAACTGCTACCGCAGGGCATTGCATGTCAAGAATGACCTCCTTCACAGATGGGATTAGATCACGTATTTTGGGTATTTTGACCTGCATACCAATGCAGGGTAGTCAACATCCCCTGGCCACCGTGACTCCCCCCCCACCCCCCCGTCCCTTGCAGGTTGCTGCCCCTGTGGACCCCGCTCTTCGAACCGCTTCCGACTCTCCGCTGCTGTGCACCGCGGCGCCGGGTCTCTCCCCCGGACAGCGCAGCCTGTGCCGGCGGCACTCGAACCACGCAGAGGAGGTGGCCAATGGCGTCCAGCTGGCGCTCGACTGAGTGTCGGCACCAGCTGCAGGCCTGGCGGTGGAACTGCACCACGCCCGGCGCCGAGGACACTCTGGGCCCCGTGGCTCAATCTGGTAAGGGGATCGTCAGGCCGGGTCGGAGCGAGCGTCGGAGCCTCTGCCGGCAACATAAAGGTTTAAAATAGCATGGGCGGGGCAGCTGATGTCAGTGATGGTGGTAGTCGTGGGCAACGACGGCGCTGGTGGTGGGTTTCCACCAATCGGAGGGCTGCCTCGCTTTACTCGCCACCATCCGACACGGCCACTTAGCGAGGTCTAGTGTCGTGTAAGCAGAACGTGGCCAATCCCCTTGTTTCAGACTGAAGTAGAATGTCTCCACAATGCTGGCTGTCGCCCAGAGGTCACAAACGGATATCGGCGTACCCGGTTGCGACCTCTGCTGTCACCTGATGACGCTAGTGTTGTTGTTGTTGTTGTGGTGGTTGTTGTGGTTGTTGTTTTCCCAGCGAAACATCACAATACTCGAATTGTAAATGTTGCAGTGAGTTTACTCTTCAACACACAGCAACCGGTCAGTGCTGTACTAGTGCAATGAGACAAAAACGTGCAGAGTGCTTCTTATTCATTTCTCACACTTGGGCACAAACACTGGGCGATATATATAGACACGTTTCTACGTGGCTACACACAGCCGACCTTTCTAGACAGCCCCATCGTCGGCGTCTAGCTACACGTAGCGATGACGACGACGACGATGACGATTGGAGCTGTGCAGAGGATCGGCCAGGATCCCGCGACAGCTCCGAACCTTCGGTTACGTCCCCCCTACCACACACTTCCCGGCGTGGCTAGGCCCCGACTCCGGCCATGCCCCCTTCTAGAACCTTCTAGCAAGTTCCCGGAGCTTCCCTACTGACCCCGCCTGTTACCTTGAACCCGTGGTTGGTTATTATATTACGCGCCCATACTCGTGATTACCCGTCCTGGCCCACAGGTGGCGCCCTGTCGTCGCACTCGTAACGAATTCGCCACGTTCTGTTTTTCGTGCCAAATCCTTAACCTATGGGATGCGTCGGCGGGAGTGGCGGTTCTAATGACGTGACGTTTCTATTTCGGCAACGGTCTACACTAGAAAATAGACAGTCGATCAAATTGTTTTGTCGGCGGGGCTGATTGGGCTCTTCGGGGTGGTCGGGGTGGGGGGGGGCTCCAGGCTCGCGCGAGGCCGCCTTCGTCTCCGCCCTGATCGCCGCCGGAGTTGTCCACGCGGTGGCGCGCGCCTGCCGCCAGGGGGGCGCTGCCGGGCAGCTGCGACTGCGTCGATGCGGCCGCGGCAAGTCTGCCGCGTGGCGCCCAGCCGGGCTGCGGGGACGACGTCAAATACGGATACCGGTTCGCCAGGAAGTTTGTGGACGAGAGCGAGCACGATCGCAGGCGGCATGGAGGAGGAGGGGAGTCTCGGCTGGAGCTCGTCCAGATGAATTTGCACAATAACAAGGCCGGCCGGCTGGTGAGTCGGCAAATGGGTAGATGTGTAGACGAAAATTAAAAATTAACCCGTAAAAACAACGTTTTTCACTATAAATCCTTTATATGTGTGGCGGCTAGAGTCCTCTCGTCCTCTGGCTTGAGATGGCTGCCACCTATGGGTCAGATGATTGTCTGCCAGTATTAAGCAATTGGTAATTAAATATTTAATTTGTTTTCCCTAAACAGTGTAAAATTTTGGAAAAAAAAATTCACGAACATTAATTGTCTCGCACAACGAGTCTGTGTGCAAAATGTCAGCTCGATTGGATCACGGGAAGTGGGTTAAAAAACGACCGAAAGATTTGCACGGTCGTAAGCAAGCAAGCAAGCATGCAAGCGAACTTAATATAAAGGATTTAAAAATCGCCCTGTTGGGCACGCTGAGGAGAGGCTTGCGCAGACCCAATGTGGTTTTAGGCCAGGGTGGCCCCGTCTGCTACAGCAGAGGTGTAGGGAATTCCAACAAGACCTACATCTCTGCTTTATTGACCTGGTCAAGGCCTATGATACCATCAGTAGGTCTGGGTTGTGGGTTTTTATTTGTGCTTTCAGTGTCCTTGACTCATGATGGTGAGCGGGCCTGGGAAAAGCTGCGTGGCGATGTTCTCTGGCTCCCACATAACTTAAAAAATTATTTTTGACCATGTAGTTCGTGAAGCCTTCCATGGCTGTAACGGGAGAATTTCCATCGGGTAGAGTGGGAGGGTGATCGACGCCCGGGTGCGGTCAAGGGATGGCTCCCTATTGCTCAACCACGTTATGTATGCCGATGATCTGGTGATTGCTGCTCACTCGGAGGAGGAGATGGAGACGCTGCTGCTGAGACTGGAGCGTGCCACTAAGAGGTGGGGCCTTACCATCAGCCCCACCAAAACTAAGCACCTGCCTGGGTAGTTTGTACCATCGGACACTCCACCCCCACAACTCCCAATTGGTGATAGGTGTAGTTGTGGAGAGAGTGGAGAGTTTCCCATACTTGGGCAGTGGTGCATTGGCCAGTCATCTCCGTCAGTCGACCCATGACACCTGGGTCTGTCCCATGACCTCCTGCCAACGGGCATTCGACACTTCACGTGGGCTTAATGTGCACATGGCTTGGCACAGGCGCCGTGGTGACATCACCGCCACTTATTGGCGAATGGCGTTTGGTAGTGATGATTGTGGTGGTGACGATGATGATGGTGGTGGTGGTGCTACAGGCTGTGTACAATCTGGCGTACACGCAGTGAAAGTGCCACGGGTTGACTGGCGCCTGCACGCTCAAGATCTGCTGGCCACAGCTCGCAGACTTTCGCAAAGTTGGAAACTTTCTCAAGGTGAGCTCACGACTGCATGGGACTGCACCCTGAGGAGGGGTGAGGGTGGGTGGGGGTGAGGTGGGTGAGTGAGGTGGGGTGAGTGTGGGGTGAGTGTGGGTGGGTGAGTGTGGGTGGGGTGAGGTGGGTGAGTGTGGGGTGAGTGTGGTGGGTGAGTGTGGGGGGGTGGGTGAGTGTGGGGTGAGTGTGGGTGGGGTGAGGTGGGTGGGGTGGTGGGTGGGGTGACTGTGATGTGGGTGGGGGGTGAGGTGGGTGGGGTGAGTGTGGGTGGGGTGAGTGTGGGTGGGGTGAGTGTGGGTGGGGTGAGTGTGATGTGGGTGGGGTGAGTGTGGGTGGGGTGAGTGTGTGTGGGTGGGGTGAGTGTGGGGGGGTGAGTGTGATGTGGGTGGGGGTGAGTGTGGGTGGGGTGAGTGTGATGTGTGGGTGGGGTGAGTGTGGGTGGGGTGAGTGTGGGTGGGGTGAGTGTGATGTGTGGGTGGGGTGAGTGTGGGTGGGGTGAGGTGGGTGAGTGTGGGGTGAGTGTGGGTGGGGTGAGGTGGGTGGGGTGAGTGGAGGTGAGTGTGCGTGGGGTGAGTGTGGGTAGGTGTAGGGGTGAGTGGGGGTGAGGTGGGTGGGGTGAGTGGAGGGGAGGTGAGTGTGGGTGGGGTGAGGTGGGTGAGTGTGGGGTGAGTGTGGGTGGGGTGAGGTGGGTGGGGTGAGTGTGGGTGGGGTGAGTGGGCGAGTGTGGGTGGAGTGTGGGTGAGTGTGGGTGGGGTGAGGTGGGTGAGTGTGGGTGGGGTGAGGTGGGTGAGTGTGGGTGAGTGGGTGGGTGAGGTGGGTGAGTGGGGTGAGTGTGGGTGGGGTGAGGTGGGTGAGGTGGGGTGAGTGTGGGTGGGGTGAGTGTGATGTGGGGTGGGGTGAGTTGGTGGGGTGAGTGTGAGGTGGGGTGAGTGTGGGTGGGGTGAGGTGGGTGAGTGTGGGGTGAGTGTGGGTGGGGTGAGGTGGGTGAGTGTGGGGTGAGTGTGGGTGGGGTGAGGTGGGTGAGTGTGGGGTGAGTGTGGGTGGGGTGAGGTGGGTGAGTGTGGGGTGAGTGTGGGTGGGGTGAGTGTGATGTGAGGGGGGGTGAGTGTGGGTGGGGTGAGGGTGGGGGGTGAGTGTGAGTGTGGGTGGGGGTGAGTGTGAGGGGGGGTGAGTGGTGAGGTGGGGTGAGGGTGGTGGGAGGGATGGTGTGAGGTGTGGTGAGGTGAGGTGTTGGAGGTGAGTGTGGTGGGGTGCGTTGGTGGGGTTGAGTGTGAGTGTGGTGAGGTGAGGTGGGTGGGGTGAGTGCGGGAGTGGGGGTTGGGTTGGGGTGCGTGTGCCGGTGTTGGTGGTAGGTTGAGGTGGGTGGGGTGAGTGTGATGTGGTGGTGGGGGAGTGTGAGGTGTGGTGGGGTGCGTGTGATGTGTGGTGGGCGTGAGTGTGAGGTGGGTGGGGTGCGTGTGATGTGTGTGTGGGGTGAGTGTGACGGTGGGTGGGGTGAGGGTGCTGTGTGTGTGGGGGTGAGTGCGGTGGGGGGGTGTGTGGTGTGATGTGTGAGCTGAGTGTGGGGTGAGTGTGAGGTGCGAGTGATGAGGCTTGAATCAATGGGAGGGTTACAGACGTGGGGGGGGGGGGGGGGGGGGAGGTCCCCTAGCAGCTCAGGGTGCTGCCCGCATTCACTCAACCTTCACCACCTCCACCACCACCACCACCTCCACCACCACCACCTCCACCTCCACCACCACCACCACCTCCACCAACACCACCATTCACCATCACCACCACCTCCACCACCACCATCACCACCTCCATCACCACCACCATCACCACCACCACCACCCCCCATCACCACCACCACCACCAGCACCACACCACCACCACCTCCTACCACCAACTCTCCACCACCACAACCTCCACCACCACCCACCACAGCTAAATAAAACACGGCGGATCCTCTTGCCTCCTCCTCACCCCCTGACGACGACTGGTGACGATGGCGGCTGCAGGAAAAGTACGACGCAAGTTCCGCCGTGCGGCTGGTGACCCACAACTGGATTCTCGTTCCGGGGGCGGCTGGCGGCGGCGGTGCGGTGCCTGTTACCGGTGGCCGCGAAAGCGGCAAAGCGGCCCGCTGGCCGCGCCTGCACCTGGAGCCGGTGGACGAGGGGTTCGTGGCGCCCACTGCGAGCGAGCTGGTGCACGTGCACGGCAGCCCCGACTACTGCGAGCGCGACGATGCTCGCGGCGTTCCCGGCACGGTGGGGCGGCGGTGCGACTTGCGCTCCAACGGCACCGGGGATTGCTCGATCATGTGTTGCGGCAGAGGGTACAACACCGTCCGAGGTGTGACCTCCCCCCCCCCCACCGTCGCCGCGACCCGAAAATAAACTCAAACTATTCGTTAAGAAGCTTCTTGGTTCTTTCGGTAAAGTCACGTAGAAGGGAAGTAATAAAATAATAAAAATATAACATAATAAATTATTCTCACGACGTTTCGGCCACAACGCAAGCAGCCGTCCTCAGGTGAAGACCAGGTCCGTCGAGGCGACAGCGTCTGAATGAAGCAGCACACAGACGCTGTCGCCTCGACAGATGTGTTTTTCACCTGAGGACGGCTGCTTGCGTTGTGGCCGAAACGTCGTGAGAATAATTTTATTATGTTTTATTTTTATTATTTTATTACTTCCCTTCTACGTGACTTACCAAAAGAACCAAGAAGATGAATCCCTGCAGTCACGAAAGCTTTAAATCGAAATTTATTCATTAAGAAGCTACGAAACTATTTTATGTTTGACCAGGCAAGTTCCGCCGAGCTGCGTAGATCAGCCACAGACGATAGGTCGACCAAGTGGCTCGTCGCGTAGAAACGCACAGCGTCCAAATACTCTTAATCGCCTGATTTTCAACGTGGAGGGAGAAGCGGAGGACCCGAGACAAATCCACGTGACCTACGGGCAGAGAGAGACACGCAAATGCAGCATCAGCGGGCATTGTCAGAGTTGGGATCGAACCCACGACCTCCTGCACAACAAGCGAGGGGTTAACATCTCCTAGCCACCGTGATGATGATGAGAGAGAGAGAGACGCAAGACTCCAAATATACAGCAGCAGCAGGCATCGTCAGGGTCAGTGCAATGTCTCATATCCTACACTACTAACTATGACAAGCGTGCACTACTTGTGCTCGGATAACGACAGACACCCCTCTCTTTCCACACTGTCCCTGTACTACTATACACTATCACTCTTGACTTAAAGCTTTCGTGACAGCAGGATTAATATTCTTGGGTCTTTCGGTAAAGTCACGTAGATAGGTGAAAAAAAAATCACTAAAATAAACCAAACGGATCGCTTGTGTTTGCGATCGAAACGTCGTAGTTTTTTGTTACTTTTATTATTTTTTTTAGGCCATCTACGTGGCTTTAGCGAAAGACCCCAAGGATACTATTCTTCGCTCCGTTACACTACTATGCTATACAGTACACTATACACTACACTACTATACACTAACTATACACTACACTATACACTACCTATACACTACAACTATACACCACCTACAACTATACACTACAACACTATACATACACGATACACTACTCTATACACTACACTACACTAATACTACACTCACACTATACACTATACTATACACTACACTATACACTACTACACTACACTATACACGCACTATCCTACTATAACTACACTATCCACACCTACACTATACACTACACTACACTATACACTATACTATACACTACACTATACAGTACACCACGCAATGAAAATAAAAAATGCATTTCTTTAGAACTGCTTTCTGTGAATCTTAGTCGCTCTAAGGGATATCTACGAAGTTGCCAACGTCTACGGAGAGAAGTGCACGGAGACTTTTGTCACCATCGCGACGGCGATTGCAGAATCCGCGATAAAAACCTCGTGGGCAAAAAGACAATGTCCGAACGTTTTGCACTCTCGCCTCTGCTGTGTTCCCCTCCCAGTGAACGGTGGAGAAGCGGTGCAGATGCAAGTTCCGGTGGTGCGCTCCGTCAAGTGCGAGCGGTGCCCGCAGACCGTTTGACCAACTCTCTTGCAAGTAGACAAGTAGACTGCAGCCGCAAGCTGCCGGGGTGGCCTCGGCTGGAGATCGACTCCAGTCGGGTTCAGCCGAGTCCTGCCGGGTTCGGTGATCCATTCAAAGTTGTTGAGGGTGCCAGCACCACGGCATCCAGCACTACACTATACACTACACTACACTACACTATACACTACACTATACACTACATACATACTATACACTACTACATACACTATACACTATACACTACACTATACACTACTATACACTACACTATACACTGCACTATACACTACACTATACACTAACTATACACTACCATACACTATACACTACACTAACATACTATACACTACACTATACACGCACTATACACTACACTATACACTACTATACACTACACTATACACTGCACTATACACTACACTATACACTACACTATCTACTATACACTACACTATACACTGCACTATACACTACACTATACACTACACTATACCTACACTATACACTACACTACACATACTATACACTACACTATCACTACACTACACATACACTACACACTACACTAACATACACTATGCACTACACTATACACTAACACTATACACTACACTATACACTACACTACTATACCACTACACTATACACTACACTATACACTACTATACCACTACCCTACTAGACACTACACTATACACACCACTACTATACACTACACTACTTACCACTACACGACTATACCCTACACTACTATACACTACACTATACACTACTATACCACTACCTATACCACTACACTATACACTACACGTATACACTCACTACTATACACTACACTACATTATACACTACACTACTCTACACTACACTACTATAGCACTACCACTATACACTACTCTACACTACTCTACACTACACTACTATACACTACACTACTATACACTATATACACTACACTGCTCTCTATATGTTACATGTTGATATACATGACATCTTGATGTGACGTGAGGCAGACAACGATGCTAGTTACCCTGCCTCCATTCCCGTTCTGTATCGGCCAAGAGTTTTCGTAGCTGTGAATTAAAAGTGTTTTGCATGTTCCGTCAAACAAAATCCTCAGGTTTCTATCTCATCGTTTTGATATCGCGATGGATTCAAAGTTGACGTCACTCGGGTAACGACGGCGGTCAACTGCACCGGTGCCGCGGTTTGGGTTGGGCTGTAGCAGGATGGAATTAATCCGTGACAGAATGAATGACGCATTCAAGTTCAAGTACTAGGTGTAGCCCTGTGAGCCATTCGGCTCTTGAATCGGGTGCAAACCCGCAACAAACAAAAAAATAAAAATGAACAAAAAACATCTTCAAGTGAATATGTGACTAAGTGCAACAGAAAATCCAAGAAAAAGACAGCAACATATGGCAGAAAAAAGCACCGTACACCAACGCTGTCTGCAAAAATCCCAGTGGGATGGCAAGTCAAACAACCAACAACAACAACACCAAGACAACTTTAGATCAAGGCCATCAGTCTAACTCTGTACTACAACAAACAACAACAACCACAAGAACAACTTAGATCAAGCCCATCAGTCTAACTCTGTACTACAACAAACAAACAAACCAACAACAACAACCACAAGACAACTTAGATTAAGGCCATCAGTCTAACTCTACTACAACAAACAACAACAACAACCACAAGACACTTAGATCAAGGCCATCAGTCCAAACTCTGTACTACAACAACAACCAACAACAACAACCACAAGACAACTTAGATTAAGGCCATCAGTCCAACTCTGTACTACAACACAACAACAACAACAACAACCACAAGACACTTAGATCAAGGCCATCAGTCTAACTCTGTACTACAACAAACAAACAACAACAACCACAAGACAACTTAGATCAAGGCCATCAGTCTAACTCGGTTAATGCCGGGGAGGAAGCCAACCGGAGTCAATGGACGGCCTAATATGGGGTCTTTGTCGATCCACAATCTCTTTAGATCGAGAAATCTCGGTGCCATCCACAAATCGTCAGTTTCTCGTTCAGAAATCACGTGGCGGGAGTCACTTTTAACGATAAACATTTGTATTTCAAATATCACTGCTTGATCCACGCTCCATCGCATAGAACCAACACACTCTAAATGTCAGAGCTCAATCACTGCTCGCTCCTGGGCCTCCCCTAAGGTCGACTCAGCATCAATCGAGAGCCTGGTGCGGTGGTAGCAGTGAACATCGCCACGGGAGAGACACAGGCGGCTGGGCGTGGTGCTTGGCCACCCCCCCCTCTCGTGTCCCCCACTCGCGAGCAGCTCTTGTCTGCTGGGGGGGTGGGTACAGGGGGGTACGGGGGGTGTACGGGGGGGGGTAACATCACTTACACACACACTGAACTCTGCACGTATAAAGTACTGTGCATATATAGACATTTTTGATTTAAAGATTTCGTGACTGCAGGGATTCATGTTCTTGCTTCTTTCGGTAAACTCACGTAGAAGGGAGATACACAATACAATATAAAACAATAAAAATTAATTAATTAAATCGCGACTTTTTCGCGGGCAACACACACGGACGGAAGCTTGCGTTGCCTCCGAAACGTCGAGATTTAATTTAAATTTCAAATTTTTTCACCTCCGTGACTTTACCGAAAAAAACACAGAGTATGCGCATAGACTCTTTGCTTATTTCTATTTTCTATTTAAAATCTTCACCCACGTGACTTTACCGAAAGAAGCAAAGGATATGACCCATATCAGTCACGAAAACTTCAAATCGACTGCTGCACATACAGAACTGTGGCCAGTGTTGAGTCTATGGGCAGCGCCTATCAGCTCTACGGAATTTAGCCCCGCTGCCACGTGGTCGCCTATCCGCGCTACGTTTTCTAAACGCGCCCTGCTAAAGCCACGCGTTCCCACCAGCGGACCGTCTCCCGCCCTGGTTGTGGTAGCGGCGCGAAACGTCGGACCACCACCACCACCACACGAGTCAATAGCTTTGTGTGTCACCTCCTCGCCACGACGGAGTAGAGAGCTCAAGACCCCCCACCACCCAGACAGACGTCTACGGAGCGAACCACGAGGTGAGTGAGTGAGTGCAGCCCTAGGCCACATTGCCCGGCCTGGTTGGCCTGGGATTGGGCTGGGCTGATACCCCCCCACCACCATCCCCTGTGGTCTTTGTGGAACAGTTGAGGGGTCTAAACTGTGTTGGTCAATCCGCCCGTGGAATGTAACATTCATGTAAATGTCTAAGTCGAGATCATTTAATCAGAATCCGTGGGCGTCACTGTGACTAGGTCGATGTTAACCTCCTTCGCCTGGTCTACAGGAGGTCGTGGGTTCGATCGCGACCCTGTAGAGATGTTGACTACCTCGCCTGGTCTACAGGAGGTCGTGGGTTCGATCTTGGCCCCTGTAGAGATGTTAACTACCTCGCCTGGTCTACAGGAGGTCGTGGGTTCGATCATGACCCTGTAGAGATGTTAACTCCTTCGCCTGGTCTACAGGAGGTCGTGGATTCGATCGCGACCCTGTAGAGATGTTGACTACCTCGCCTGGTCTACAGGAGGTCGTGGGTTCGATCGCGACCCTGTAGAGATGTTGACTACCTCGCCTGGTCTACAGGAGGTCGTGGGTTCGATCGCGACCCCTGTAGAGATATTGACTACTTCGCCTGGTCTACAGGAGGTCGTGGGTTCGATCGCGACCCTGTAGAGATGTTGACTACCTCGCCTGGTCTACAGGAGGTCGTGGGTTCGATAATGCCCCTGTAGAGATGTTAACTACCTCGCCTGGTCTACAGGAGATCGTGGGTTCGATCGCGACCCTGTAGAGATGTTGACTACCTCGCCTGGTCTACAGGAGGTCGTGGGTTCGATCATGCCCCTGTAGAGATGTTAACTACTTCGCCTGGTCTACAGGAGGTCGTGGGTTCGATCATGCCCCTGTAGAGATGTTAACTATTTCGCCTGGTCCACAGGAGGTCGTGAGTTCGATCGCGACCCTGTAGAGATATTGACTACCTCGCCTGGTCTACAGGAGGTCGTGGGTTCCATCATGTCCCTGTAGAGATGTTGACTACCTCGCCTGGTCTACAGGAGGTCGTGAGTTCGATCGCGACCCTGTAGAGATGTTAACTACCTCGCCTGGTCTACAGAAGGTCGTGGGTTCGATCCCAACCATGACGCCCCTCTAGTTCAAGTTCATGTATTACGTGTAGCCCTGTGAGCCATTCGGCTCTTGAATCTGGTGCAACCGCAACAAACAAAAAACAAAAACATGAACAAGAAAACATCTTAAAGTGAATATGTGACTAAGTGCAAACAGAAAATCTAAGAAAAGACCAAAATATTGCAGAAAAAGTACCGTTACACCAACGCCATGTGCAAAAATCCCAGTAGGATGCAAGTCAAACAACAACAACCACAAGACAACTTAGATTAAGGCCATCAGTCTAACTCTGTACATCAACAAACATGGCAAACCAAAAAAAACGGGCCGAACGAAATCTGTTTAGGCATGCGGTGGCTGGGCATGCGGGTTACATGACCCAGCCAACGCAGCCTTGCCTGCCGGAGGAGCTCACCAATAGGACTTTGTCCAGATCTTTCAAGGATTTGTGAGCTCCACACAATCCAGCCTGGTTATCCCAGGATGGATCGTAGACAGGCCAGCCTAAATGTTTCTAACCGGTTAAGATGGATCATAGACAGGCCAGCCTAAATGTTTAGGCTGGTCTGTCTAGAATTTCCCTTGGGTGATCATCTCTGCCTGGTGCCTTTCCTGGTCTCGACTCTGGATCTCCTTCAGGACTTCCTCAACAGATGGCACCTCAGCCAGTCACTCACAGGGGGTGACTTCTTCCAATATTTGAGGCACCGCAGCCTCAGCACTGTCATCCCCACTTTGTGCCATGATGTTTTCCTGCTGAGGGATTTCCCCTCCCCCAGGACCTCACAGAAATGCTCAGCAAATCTGCAAACCTGTTCCTGGGGATCTGAGATTGGATCACCATTCTTTCCCCTAATTACGGTGATAGGTGTGGCACTACAATTTACGTTTTTGATGGAATTACACAGCGATGTCTGATCACGGGCTACTGAGGCAGATTCCATCTCCTCAGAAACCCGCGACCACCACCCATCATTGCAGCGCCTCACGGCTCTCAGAACCTCCGAGCGAAGGCTGCGGTAAGCCTCCTCATTCTCTGACGTGGAATGCCGTAGACTATGAGAGTGGGCCTGTCGCTTTTTCTCAGCCAGCCTGAAGACCTCTGTCAGCCAGGGTCTCTGGGGAGGTCTGAACCGCATACCCAAAGCAGCCATTGCAGCTGCATGAGCCACAGTCATTAACCTCGCCCATTTACCCTCTATGTGTATCTGTGACCCTCTGTGACAATTCTCTCTCTCTCTATCTCTCTTGCGTCTCTGTGTGATCGCTGCTGCTGCTGCTGCTAGCGGCGGCGTCCTTCGGCAGCAGAGGACATCCACGTGACCGGCGGCGTCTGCGTTCGAAGCGTTTGGGGGCGGCGGGGATGGAGCAGCAGTACGAGTCCGTGGCCGAGTTGGGCGCTGGGGTCTACGGGGCCGCGACGACTTTGAAGGCTCGCGACCTCCGGGACCAGGGCCGCTTTGTGGTGCTGCTCAAGGGCCTGCGCCTGCAGACAGGCGGGGGCCGGAGGAAGATGCCTGGCAGCTGCTGCAGCTACAGCTGCTCCACGAAGCTGGAGCACCCCAACGTGGTGAGGTGGGTGTCTCTCCCACCCCTCGCGCCGCGTCACAATCCCTCGCAATCGTCGCCGCGTCAGCCTCCAATCCTCCACGGTCATCGTGTCTTGGTGTCACTCGCCTTACGTTGTCGCCATCTCCACCGTGGATGGAGTTGGAGCACCCAACGTGGTGAGGTGGGTGTCTCTCCCACCCCTCGCGCCGCGTCACAATCCCTCGCAAATCGTCGCCGCGTCAGCCTCCAATCCTCCACGGTCATCGTGTCTTGGCTGTCACTCGCCTTACGTTGTCGCCATCTCCACCGTGGATTGGAGTGGGAGCACCCCAACGTGGTGAGGTGGGTGTCTCTCCCACCCCTCGCGCCGCGTCACGATCCCTCGCAATCGTCGCCACGTCAGCCTCCATCCTCCAATTGTCCACGGTCATCGTGTCTTGAAAAGATTAGGAGACAGATCGTCGTCGTCGTCGTCGTCGTCGTCAAAACCGAGATGACTTCTGCGCTCTCTTGCTCTGATGTCTCCGACCCCCGACCCGGCCTGCCCCAGGCTGCTGGACGTCTTTGTGGATATTCGTGACGAGGGCGGCGCGCGTCACGCCGTGGTCTGTGAGCTCGTAGACCAGGATCTGTCCACCTACCTGGGGAAGTCGCCCACACACCGTCCCACCACATCAAGGTGCCACCGCCAGCACCACCACCACCCACCCCGTCACTCCCTACCCCACCCCAAAAGGCAACACCACTCTCAGAGTCTCTGTGTATCTCTATGGGTCTCTGTGTGTCTCTGTGAGTCTCTATGAGTCTCTGTGTGTCTCTGTGTCTCTATGAGTCTCTGAGTCTCTATGAGTCTCTATGAGTCTCTGTGTGTCTCTGTGTATCTCTGAGTCTCTATGAGTCTACCAGTCTCTGTGTATCTCGCACGCACGTTGCCAGCCGAGCCTCGGAGCGGCTAACGAGTTTACACTCCCCCCCCCCCTCCTTGTGTCGTGACCTTGTGCCGTGCCCTTGCGCCGTGACCTTGTGCCGTGACCTTGCGCCGTGACCTTGTGCCGTGCCCTTGTGCCGTGACCTTGTGCTGTGACCCTTGCGCCGTGACCTTGTGCCGTGACCTTGCGCCGTGACCTTGTGCCGTGACCTTGTGCCGTGACCTTGCGCCGTGCCCCAGGAGGTGACGCGGCCAGCTGCTGTGTGGGCTGCGCTACCTGCACGGCCACGGCCTGGAGCACCGCGAGCTCACGCCACGCAGCGTCCTGGTGACGGCCTCGGGGCGCGTCAAGCTCGCCGGCTGGGGGCTCGGACGCTTCCTCTTGGACGGCGCGAGCACGGCTCTCACCCCGGCGGTGAGTAGAGAGAGTGAGAGAGAGAGGTCTTCTTGGTTCTTCGGTAAGTCGTCACGTAGAAGGGAAGTAATAAAATAATATAAATAAAACATAATAAAATAATTCTCACGACGTTTCGGCCACAACGCAAGCAGCCGTCCTCAGGTGAAGACCAGGTCTGTCGAGGAGACAGCGTCTGAATCTGTCTTCCGGCCAACACCGGCGACGATTATCTTAACCGGTCCCGGGCCTCCCTAGGTTGACTCAGCCTCAAAAGAGTACCCGGTGCGGTGCGCGGTAAACATCGCCACCGGGTAGACAAAGGCGGCCGGGTGCGGTGCTGGCCACCACCCCCTCGTGTGCCGGCCGTCATAGGCGCTGCTACTCGCTAAGGGCACTTGCCCCTACGGTGTGTGAAGGCTACACGGGGGATCTTTGTCTTTGGTGTGCCGCTGCTGTAGGTGTCCCCGTCGTGGTACCGCGCCCCGGAGCTGCTGCTGCGGGTGACCTGCGGCCCGGCCGCCGACCTGTGGAGCGTCGGCTGCATCTTTGCTGAGATGTTTACACGCAGGTGCTCCTTGAGCACCGCCACCCGCACACCCACACACCTAGCAACCACACTCACCTAGCAACCACACTCACCTAGCAACCACACTCACCTAGCAACCACCCTCACCTAGCAACCCACCCACCCACCTAGCAACCCACCCACCTAGCAACCCACCACCCACCTAGCAACCCACCACCCACCTAGCAACCACCCACCCACCTAGCAACACCCCCCCACCTAGCAACCACCCCCACCTAGCAACCCACCCACCCACCTAGCAACCCACCACACCTAGCAACCCACCCGCCACCCAACCCACCCACACCACCACACAACCCACCCACCAAACCACCACCCAGCCACCACACACCCACCCACCCACCAATCCACCCACCCAGCCACCCACCAACCCACACACCCACCCACCTATCAACCCACCAAACCACCCACCCACCCACCTATCAACCCACCCACCACCAATCCACCAAACCACCCAGCCACCCACACACCCACACCCCCCCCACCACAACCCACCCACCCACCACACCCCACTCACCACACCACCCACACACCCACCCACCCACACACCCACCCACCTATCAACCCACCCACCAATCCACAAAACCACCCACCCAGCCACACAGCCACCCACCTATCAATCCACCCACCCACCAAACCACCCACACAGGCCACCCACCCACCTCTCCCGCACGCAATGTCACCACAGGCCTGGCAGGGTGGCGTCGCCATGGCGCCCGTGCCAGGATAGGTGCCCCCGTGGGTCCGATACCGAACACCATGCCACCTCTCCCCATTGAATGGTGTTGTTGTTATTATGATGATGTGTCTTTCCGACAGACCTGTTCTTCTGAACACCACCAGGCTTGGCAGCGTATATTTAAGTATTTAAGTATATATTTAAATATATACGCTGACAAGCCTGGTGGTGCTCATTCAGACGCCGTCTTTCCGACAGACTTGCTCTTCACCCGAGGACGGCTGCTTGCGTTGTGGCCGAAACGTCGTGAGAATTGTATTTTATTGCGTTTATTATTTTATGATTTCCCTTCTACGTGACTTTACCGAAAGAAGCAAAAAGGTTCTAAGCGACGTCGCATAAGGTGACCTCCTTGTCTCCCCTCAACGCAGGCCTCTCTTCCCGGAGGCTCCGATGTCGATCAGCTGACGAAGATATTCGGGTGAGTAGCTCGTGGCGAGCGTGCCGTGGGGAGCGGCGCGGGGGCCAATAGACGCCATCTCATTTGTTAGCGGAGAGCAACGTGGGGTGGAGGAGGGGGGGGGGAGGTGGGGGGAGGGGGAGAGGGAAGGGGAGGAGGGGGAGGAGGGAGGGGGAGGAGGGGGGGGAAGGGGGAGGAGAAGAAGGGGGGGGAGGAGGAGGAGGGGGAAGGGGGAGGAGGAGGGAGGAGGGGGAAGGAGGGGGGGGGAGGGGGAAGGGGGAGGAGAAGAAGGAGGAGGGGGGGGCAGGAGTATTTGGCTGTTGATGTAAATTCCACAACAGCCACTCCGTTGCGCAATCATTGATGAAAGTGGGTGATAGGTCAACAGCCGAATTCTCACCGTCACCTCCGCCGCTACCCCCCCCCTTACCCCCCCTTCCTTACCCTCCCCCCTACACCCCCCCTTACCCCCCCCCTCCCCCGTGTCCCCCATGTCCCAGTCTGCTGGGCGTGCCGAGCCTGGAGGAGTGGCTGCTCGGAGCCTCCCTGCCGCACGGCGACTTTGCCGCGCAAACTCAGCTCGGTGGTCGCCATCCTCCTACGGTCTCCACGCTGCCCGCGGGCCCTGGTCGACTCCACGCCGGAGATGGGGCTGGAGGTCGCGCCGGGCAACGAGAATGTGGCGATGGCGCTGCTGCTGGTGAGAACGCGGGAGGATTGTACGCGACGGCAATTGTCGCGCTTCGACGGGGATTTACCGTATTGAAGCGGGCAATAACGCATCGCCTCTCGTCTCTGTGTGTCTCTCTGTTGTCTCTCTGTGTCTCTCTGTGTCTCTTCTGTGTGTCTGTGTCTCTCTGTGTGTCTGTGTCTCTCTGTTGTCCTGTGTGTCTCTCTGTGTCTCTGTGTGTCTCTCTGTGTCTCTCTGTCTGTGTCTCTCTGTGTCTCTCTGGTCTCTGTGTCTCTCTGTGTCTCTGTGTCTCTGTGTGTCTCTCTGTGTCTCTCTGTGTCTCTCTGTGTCTCTCCACGCCCCTCCGCACGCACGGCCGTGCCTCCCGCAGGAGCTGCTGACCTTCAGCCCCCGCAAGCGCATCTCTGCGTCTGTCGCCCTCTTCCATCCGTACTTCTCTGAGGCCGCAGGCGTGGCCACGGGCGAGGCCTAAGGAGTAGGCCCTGGGGCAAGGCCTAAGGAGTAGGCCCCGGGGCGAGGCCTAAGGAGTTTGCGTCCTTTTTTGTTGCCCCCACCTTAAGAGGGTCGCTTGTGTTGCGCCCGAAACGTCGTCATTCGATTTGTTTTAATGTTTCGCCGACGTGACTTTACCGAATAAAAAAGCTAAAGGGTAATAAAAGTTAACTCTGAAGCAGCAAAAGAATGGCGAGGTACCTCTTTGTTGTTGTTGTTGTTGTCGTCGTCGTGTTGTGTTGTTGTTTTCACAAATGTGCAGCGGGCGACTTATTGAGAGCACACTCTCTCGCGTAACGCGGCTGCACACTGGCGATCCTGACACGCAGCCCCATCTCCGGCCTCGCCACGCCAGCTGCCCGTCCTGCCGAATATCCGTCACGAGGTCGGCCACGAAGAGATGATGCCGGCGAGCAGCGACGCAGCCAGCACCCACGGCGGCACGAACCGCCGGTCCATCATCCCTCATATCCGCCAAGCGCCACCTCTGGCCACGCCCCTTTCCAGAACCCTCCAGCCGCTTCCCAGAGGAGCTTCTTGACCGACTCCGCCTTCATCTTCACCCCAGATACGCCCCCCCACCCCCCATATAATGAGGCATTGCGTAATGCACCCATGACCGTAATCACCACTCCAGGCCGACAGGTGTCACCCTATAGTTATAGGTTATTTAAATCCTTTATACTGGTAGGAACGAAGTGAACCAGCCTACAATAGATTATATCGTCCGTCCGATGTCCGATTAGGTGTAGCAACATCGCCCCCCTACTGCAAACACTGGCAGGACCCCTACAAAAACCTTTAGACTCAGTGAGGCTTTCCTGGCTAAACAAGTGTAACATTCCCTTATAATTCCCTGAGATAGCTTTTAATGAAAACATTTAAATTACAAATTAACTCACAGCGGCCTAAAGCCTACAGCTAGGCCTAAAGCCTAGAACTAGGCCTCAAACTCTCCCTTCGTATCGTACCCCCGCCATTTCATTTTATTATAGCCATTCATTTGTTCGTTCCTACCAGCCCACCCCGCAGGGACCTGTTCTAAACGGAATCAGCACATCAAATTAAATCCGCAGAGGAGGGGAAGACGGGTCCCAAGCATGCGACACTCACAACCATCAGTGGCAGATACTTGGCCGAGAGAGTCGAGAGAGAGAGGAAGAGACTTTTCAGGACTTTATTTCCGCTAAAACATTAACAAAAAACCATTACGGGGAAAAAACACACGTAAATTGTAAATCGATAAAACATCAAACTCTTTAACAGCTGTGTGTGCACGAACTACACGTGGCACAGGGATAGAGGCTGTGCAAACGAGGCGGTGCACGGACATCTCCGTGTGTAGCAAAGTCGCTACGTGAGTGGGTGAGTGTGTGAACAGATGAGTGGGTGAGTGTGTGTGTGAACAGGTGAGTGAGCGAGTGGGTGTGTGAGGTGAGTGGGTGAGGTGAGTGTGTGAGGTGAGTGGGTGAGCGAGTGTGTGGGTGGGTGAGTGGGTGAGCGAGTGAGTGGGTGTGTGAGTGGGGTGAGCGAGTGTGTGGGTGGGTGAGTGGGTGAGGCGAGTGTGTGGGTGGGTGGGTTAGTGGGTGTGTGAGTGGGTGAGCGAGTGTGTGGGTGGGTGGATTAGTGGTTGTGTGAGTGGGTGAGCGAGTGTGTGGGTGGGTGAGTGGGTTTTTTCTATTTGATGAATCAAAATGCGATGTGAAAAAAATATTTTTTTCTCCCCGACATTTTCAAAACGAAATGGCGTTGACGCGTCAAACACCTGAAATCATTTTTTTTTTACGGATTCAGTTGTCGGTTTTCATTAAAGTGTAATGACAGGGTCACGCCTGGCGGGGTCACGGGGTCACACCTGGTGACGTCACGGGGTCACACCTGGTGACGTCACGGGGTCACGCCTGGCGAGGTCACGGGGTCACACCTGGCGAGGTCACGGGGTCACGCCTGGTGACGTCACGGGGTCACGCCTGGTGATGTCACGGGGTCACACCTGGCGGGGTCACGGGTTCACGCCTGGTGACGTCACTGGGTCACACCTGGTGATGTCACGGGGTCACACCTGGGGGGGTCACGGGGTCACGCCTGGTGACGTCACGGGGTCACACCTGGCGAGGTCACGGGGTCACGCCCGCTGGCCTGGGAAGGGATTCACGGGTACGGCCACAGAGGCAACAACCGATCAACGTGAGCACGTCGAGTGAGCGGGCGGGCAACTTGCGGTTTGACGGTGAACACGGCAGAGCGGACGTGAGCTTCAGAGCGAACGCCGAGCGGTGGGATGCCGTCCGCGGCCCTGACGAACGCCGCCGCGACGGCCACGCGGCACTACGGGTGCGTTGCCGCTCGTCGGCAGGCGCGCGGCGACCGGCTGCCGGGGCGCGGGGAAGTCGCCGGGATACGCCGGGAGGTTCCGGACGGGGCAGCCGGGAGGCAGCGTGGCGGCGGGGACCGGGCCCACCCTCAGGGGGTTGGCGTCGCCGAGGATTTCGTAGAGAAGGCCGCTGGCCACTATCGCGAGCTCCTTCCGCGCTGGAGCTCAGCACCGCGGGGAAGAAGCCGCTGCCTTCCCGCATCATCCCGGGAACGGAGACCTTGTACAAGAGGCCCATGGGCCTGCCGGGCTCCGAGTGAGCGTGCAGTTCGAAGGTCGCGTGGCCCACGCCGGCGCTCCGTAGCAGCGCCTGCAAACGCGTCTCCCACGACAAGACGGCCGTCTCCGGCAGCTCGTCCAGACCGATTGGCGTGGGCCACGGGTGGTGAGGTGCCCGCCAGAGCAGCGTGTGCGCCGCCCAGCCCACAAACAGGTTGTGCGGGGCCTTGTCGGAGACGGCGCACTCCGGCGGCGGGAGGCCCTGGGACTTGCCGCCACCTCCTCCTCGTCTTCCATTGCCTCCTCCTCCCCCACCCTCCTCCTCCCCCCACCTCCTCCACCTCCTCCTCCACCGCCTCCTCCCCCCCCCTCCTCATCTTCAGTTGCCACCGCCTCCTCCCCCCCTTCCTCGTCGTCTTCCGTTGCCACCACCACCACCGCCGCGGCAGCAGCAGCAGCAGCCGCCGCCCCCGGGTCTCGCTGCGGGATGGCCCAGTCCACGTGGATGTCTCGCCCCACAGCCGGAAGGAGTACGGCAGCAGCACCCTGCGGGCCATGCAGGCCGCGCACGGTGGCTCTCGTATTCGACGAACGCGAAGCCTCGCTGTGGCTCCTGTCGTGGCGACAGAAGCGCATCTGGACGTCCACGACGCCCTCCGTGACGTCGCTCATTGCCGCCATCACCTCGGCCCGCGTCCTAACCTTCGGCAGCCCCCGCCAAGAAGAGGCGGCGATTGTCGACGCTCACGTGAACCCGCGATCCGTTGCCCCGGGCGATCTCCGACTTGTGGAGTCTCCTGACGGCGTCCGCGGCTTGCGAGCGCGTCGCGAAGGTGGCGAAGGCGTAGCCGCGGTTCTCTCCGTGGTACGTCATCATGAGGCGCAGCTGGTACAGCCGCCCCACCGCCTCCAGCACGGGCACCAGCTCGTCCTCGTACAGGTCGCGCGGGATCCTCGCCAGGAACACCTCGCAGCCGCGGGCGGGAGGGGGGCCCTGCCAGTCGGGCGGCGGTCCCAGCTTCCTCTGTCCGTTCTCCTGGACGATGTTGTAGCCCGTGCGCAACACGAGGTCCAGCAGGTCCCTCTCCACGCAGCTCATGATGTCGAGCATCGGCGCTTTGTCCACGGCGGCGGTGACGACGGGGCAGCGGCTTGGGGCCCGTTGGAGCCCTTGACACTCACCGGCGCAGAAGCCTCGTGCCGACAAAGCCACGGCGGGGGGCGGAATCAACTCGTGAAAAGGCGGGAACTCGCTCGGGCCAAGCCTACAGGCCCAGCAGTGGAGAGAGGAAGAGAGAGTGGAGAGACGGATGGAGAGAGAGCTACCTTTGTAAACTCGGAAATCACAATAAAATAGAAACCCAAGAAACTGTGTCTTGACCTTTGAACCGCCCTGTATAATGACCCCTCACCCCCAGTAGACGACCTGGTACCCCTCCTCACTCATCCACTCACTGACCCATCCACGCACCTCACACAGCCAGTCACTCACACACTCACCCACCCACTCACCCGCACACCCAGTCGCTCACACACTCACCTCACACACTCACCCACCCACTCGCTCACACACTCACCCACCCACTCACCCGCACACCCACTCGCTCACACACTCACCCACCCACTCACCCGCACACCCACTCGCTCACACACTCACCTCACACACTCACCCACCCACTCACCCCGCACACCCACTCGCTCACACACTCACCTCACACACTCACCCACCCACTCGCTCACACACTCACCCACCCACTCACCCGCACACCCACTCGCTCACACACTCACCCACCCACTCACCCGCACACCCACTCGCTCACACACTCACCCACCCACTCACCCGCACACCCACTCGCTCACACACTCACCTCACACACTCACCCACCCACTCACCCGCACATCCACTCGCTCACACACTCACCCCCCACTCACCCGCTCACCCACTCGCTCACACACTCACCCCACCCACCCACTCGCTCACACACCCACCCACTCACCCACCCGCACACCCACTCGCTCACACACTCGCTCACACACTCACCCACCCACTCACCCACCCACTCACCCGCACACCCACTCGCTCACTCACTCACCTCACACACTCACCTCACACACTCACCCGCACACTCACCCGCACACTCCCCAGCACACTCACCCGCACACTCACCCGCACACTCACCGCACACACACTCGCTCACACACTCACCCACCCACTCACCTGCACACACACTCACCTCACACACTCACCCACCCACTCACCACACACCCACTCGCTCACACACTCTCCCACCCACTCACCCACTCACTGATGATGAGAGAGAGAGAGACACGCAGACTCCAAATATACAACAGTAGGCGTCGCCAGGGCCGGGATCGAACCCACGACCCTCCTGCATACCAGGCGATGGTAGTTAACATCTCCTAGCCACCGTGATGATGATGAGAGAGACACACAAACTCCAAATATACAGCAAGAATCTTCAGTATCGGGATCAAACCCACGACCTCCTGCATACCAGGCGAGGTAGTTAACATCTCCTAGCCACCGTGATGATGATGAGAGAGACACAAACTCCAAATATACAGCAAGAATCTTCAGTATCGGGATCAAACCCACGACCTCCTGCATACCAGGCGAGGGAGTTAACATCTCCTAGCCACCGTGATGATGAGAGAGAGACACAAACTCCAACTCCAAATTAAGTTTGAATGTTTGCGTGTCGTTAAACCGGCCATCAGCCGACAGCCAATTCGCAAGGTTTATCACGTGACATACCGTGCCAATCTGTCACTGGAGCAGCACTAACCGGTTGTGTGTTGGAGTGTCTGTGTGTACACACTGTGTGTGTCTGTGTGTGTGTGTGTGTCTGTGTGTACACTGTGTGTGTGTGTTGGAGTGTCTGTGTGTACACACTGTGTGTCTGTGTGTGTGTGTACACTGTGTGTACACACTGTGTGTGTCTGTGTGTGTGTGTACACTGTGTGTCTGTGTGTACACTGTGTGTCTGTGTGTACACTGTGTATGTGTGTCTGTGTGTGCACTGTGTGTGTGTACACACTGTGTGTGTCTGTGTGTCTGTGTCTGTTTGTCTGTGTGTGTGTACACGTGTGTGTGTGTGTACAATGTGTGTGTGTGTGTACACTCTGTGTGTGTACACTGTGTGTGTGTACACTGTGTGTACAATGTGTGTGTGTGTGTACACTGTGTGTGTGTGTGTACAATGTGTGTGTGTACAGTGTGTGTGTACAATGTGTGTGTGTACAATGTGTGTGTGTACAGTGTGTGTGTACAATGTGTGTGTACAGTGTGTGTGTACAATGTGTGTGTGTACAATGTGTGTGTGTACACTGTGTGTGTGTAGTGTTGTACACTGTGTGTGTGTACACTGTGTGTGTACAATGTGTGTGTGTGTACACTGTATGTGTACACTGTGTGTGTGGTGTACACTGTGTGTGTGTGTGTTCACCACGCCCGGCGGACCCGTTATTCGATCCCGACTCCTGCCGGGGGAGGCGCTCCGGGCGCGGCGGGTCCGCTAGGAAAACTCGGGATGGCCCGAGGCCGACTAGGCCGCAGTCTTCCCTCCCCTCTGTTCTAGATGGTGACGGTGTTGCTGATGTTGTTGTTGATGTTGCTGATGCTGATGATGTTGTTGTTGTTGATGTTGTTGTTGATGTTGCTGATGTTGTTGATGATGTTGTTGATGTTGATGCTGATGTTGTTGTTGTCGATGCTGATGATGTTGTTGTTGTTGATGTTGTTGTTGATGTTGCTGATGTTGTTGATGATGTTGTTGATGCTGATGTTGTTGTTGTCGATGCTGATGATGATGTTGTTGATGATGTTGTTGATGCTGATGATGTTGTTGTTTTGCTGCTGATGATGATGATGTTGCTGATGTTGTTGTTGTTGTTGATGCTGATGATGTTGTTGTTGATGTTGATGCTGTTGTTGTTGTTGATGCTGATGATGTTGATGTTGATGCTGTTGGTGTTGATGCTGTTGATGTTGTTGTTGTTGATGCTGATGATGTTGTTGATGTTGCTGATGATGTTGTTGTTGATGCTGCTGATGATGATGTTGTTGCTGCTGATGCTAGGGGTGGTGATGATGTTGCTGATGATGGTGTAGATGATGTTATTAATGATGTTGCTGATGATGTTGCTGCTGCTGATGTTGTTGTTGTTGATGCTGATGATGCTGCTGCTGATGTTGATGTTGTTGTATATGATGGTGTAAATGATGTTTATTGATAATGTTGATGATCGCAAACATCAACATAATTTATTAATTTATTCAGTTAGGGTAGCCTCTCATTGTGGGAGGGGAGGGTCTTGTACCCCAGAAGTGACGTCATGTCATCTGCTGCCGCGTGACGTCACGAGGTAACAGGAAGCTGGAGGTCCGCGTGTGAACTGAAATCCGAGGTGAGAAATTTTCATCGTTGTGGTTGTTGTTGTTGTGGTTGTTGTTGTGGTTGTTGTTGTTTACCAAGCTAGAGCCTCGCTCTCTCTCGTAGGGATGTCACTAGAGCAGCAGCAGCTTGTGAATCGATGTCCAAGTTGGAACTTTACAACGCGGGGCCTAGACACGCGGGGCCTTGCCTCCTGCCCTCGCCTGGTCGCGTTTGCTTTAATTCCCTCCCTTAAGTTTAATTTGTCTTCACGCGGCTCGCTACTTTGTCACTTTGGTTTACTGTAGATATTAACGCAGTTTTTGTTTAGTTTTTTTTACCAGCCCAAGCCCGCTTGAGCTGCTGTACCGCTCTTGTTTACAGAAGCTACCTGCCCACAGCAACAACAAGGTGGGTGGGTGGGGTTTTGTCAACGCGTGTGTCTCAATGTTTTGACTTAAAACTTTCGTAACTGCAGCAATTCGTATTCTTGGTTCTTTCTGTAAAGTCACAGAGATAGAAAATAAAATAACAGATCAAAATATTAAATTAAATAAAAAATTGAAAATAAAGAAAAAAAAACCCACGACGTTTTGACCGCAACACAAGTGGTTTTGTTTAATTTCTAGATTTGAAGCTTTCGTGACTGCAAGGATTCATATTCTTAGGTTTTTTCGGTAAAGTCACCAGGTAGGTAAAAACATTAAAATTAATAAAAGTAAATAAAATAAAGATCACGACGTTGTGTTGCCTCCGAAACGTCGTGATCTTTATTTTATTTGACTTTTATTAATTTTAATGTTTTTACCTACCTGGTGACTTTACCGAAAAAACCTAAGAATATTTATTTAATTTCATTATCTGTTATTTGTATTTGCTATCTACGTGACTTTAGAACCAAGACTACGTGTGTCAATGTCTGTCAAACACGCTGAGCGCGTGCTGATGTTGACTCTAAATGTGGAGGGGACAACCCCTGCTGCTGTTGACCATGGCAGTGTGTGTGCCAGAGTCAAGTCTGTTCACTCTGTTGAACACGCACGTTATATCAAAACAATATTACATCTTCTGGGTTCTTTCGGTAAAGTCACGTAGAAGGGAAATAATAAAATAATAAAACATAATAAAATAATTCTCACGACGTTTCGGCCACAACGCAAGCAGCCGTCCTCAGGTGAAAACCAGGTCTGACAGACCTGGTTTTCTGACAGACCTGTTTTCACCTGAGGACGGCTGCTTGCGTTGTGGCCGAAACGTCGTGAGAATTATTTTATTATGTTTATTTTATATTATTTTATTACTTCCCTTCTACGTGACTTTACCGACAGAACCAAGAAAATCTATTAACTCTATTGAACACGGAGGTTATATCACAACAATTGTTTGTTTTTGGTTTCCTCTGGAACTCTTTATAAGAATGGAAAAGTCAAGAAGTTGACACAGCACACACGTGCAGCAGCTGAAGTCAGATCTGCTCATCTCAGCATTCAGGACATCTAAGCCTGGCTGGCTTCACACCGCTAAGTTGCGATTGAACATTAATTTATGCATTTCTGCATAACACAAATAGGATTGTTTTCAACACCCTTTGCAATGTCAGCCGAATTTAGCTCTTATAAATATCTATTTTGTAACCAGACAGCCAAAATTGTGTGCTCGGAATTTTGGGTTAACATTCATTAAGAAGATACGAGGGCTTCCAGGCATATTTATGACCATTCACCCTCTCATTGTGTGCCATAACAGCCCGTGTGATGAATTTGGGAAACTTTTTCACTATATCATGAATATCTATGAATAAGTATAGACGTGTAAGTCACGTGTTACTATGTAAATATGCATTCCTCTGTGTCTCGATACTGATGTGTAGATGGTGTGGATATTCTTTTTCTGTCTGCAGCTGTCGCTTCCTCTGCAGAATTGGTCTGATGGAGCAAAGGCACTCGGCGCAGCTCGGTGCGACAAGGCATCAATGCGACCGGTGTGCATACAGCACGGATCGTCCTGCAAATTTGACACGGCACCAGAGAACTCACACAGGAGAGAAACCCTTCAAGTGCAGTGTGTGTGGGAAGGCGTTTGCACAGTCATCTACTCTTGTAACACACCAGAGAACACACACGGGAAAGAAACCCTTCAAGTGCAGTGTGTGTGGGAAGACGTTTGCAAAGTCATCTACTCTTGTAACACACCAGAGAACACACACGGGAGAGAAACCCTTCAAGTGCAGTGTGTGTGGGAAGGCGTTTGCACAGTCATCTACTCTTGTAGCACACCAGAGAACACACACGGGAAAGAAACCCTTCAAGTGCAGTGTGTGTGGGAGACGTTTGCAAAGTCATCTACTCTTGTAGCACACCAGAGAACACACACGGGAGAGAAATCCTTCAAGTGCAGTGTGTGTGGGAAGGCGTTTTCACTTTCATCTACTCTTGTAAAACACCAGAGAACACACACGGGAGAGAAACCCTTCAAGTGCAGTGTGTGTGGGAAGGCGTTTGCACTTTCATCTACTCTTGTAGCACACCAGAGAACACACACGGGAAATAAACCCTTCAAGTGCAGTGTGTGTGGGAAGACGTTTGCAAAGTCATCTACTCTTGTAGCACACCAGAGAACACACACGGGAGAGAAACCCTACAAGTGCAGTGTGTGTGGGAAGGCGTTTGCACTTTCATCTACTCTTGTAAAACACCAGAGAACACACACGGGAGAGAACCCTTCAAGTGCAGTGTGTGTGGGAAGACGTTTGCAAAGTCATCTACTCTTGTAACCACCAGAGAACACACACGGGAGAGAAACCCTTCAAGTGCAGTGTGTGTGGGAAGGCGTTTTCAGATTCATCTACTCTTGTAAAACACAAGAGAACACACACGGGAGAGAAACCCTTCAAGTGCAGTGTGTGTGGGAAGGCGTTTTCAAATTCATCTACTCTTGTAAAACACAAGAGAACTCACACGGGAGAGAACCCCGTCAAGTGCAGTGTGTGTGGGAAGGCGTTTGCACAGTCATCTGCTCTTGTAGAACACCAGAGAACACACACGGGAGAGAAACCCTTCAAGTGCAGTGTGTGTGGGATAGCGTTTGCACAGTCAGCACATCTTCATGTACACCAGAGAACACACAAGCATCAGAAGATCCACCAGGAGTGGAGTCTGAAATCAGCTTGTGAAAGTCAAAGTTCTGCAATGAGCCCATCCCTCATCAAACAAGAACCGGACGACAATCCCAGCTTGGACACTTTGAAAGGTATCGAGGTGAAATGTGAAGAAGTGATGGTGAAGAGCAAAGACAGTGAAGGTAAAATGTGAAGATGAAGATTCAACTCCAAAATGTGACCTTCACATCGATGGAGGCAACGTGAAGCAGGAGGAGAATTCTGACTGTGAGGCAGAGCGAGGCAACTCCCAGCAGTTTGTGGAAGTGGAGGTGTGGGTGGCCTCCGAGACAATACAAAGTCAAATGGAGACCCGGTAGATGTTTAAGCCAGAGACGATGTCGCTCCAATAGATGCACCTTTGTCACAGGCCTTTAATGACAAGAATGTGAAGTTGAACACTCAGTTCCTAGGTTCAACCTGCAGGGTAAGGGTGGCCAGTCTTTGTGGACCTGTGTGTTGGGTTGATCTCTGACCAGCAGAGAGCCAATAAGCTCCCAAGCATTCACGATGTTATAATTGCTTTTACATGGTGCTTAATCCGCTCAGCAACTCTGAGTTTTGTATCGTACTCGTCTCAAACATTCTAAGAGCACCCCAAGTGGCAGCTGCCCCTGTGTGGCACACGGTGGTGGCCCTGCACCGGCCTGCGTGTGGACAAGAGCCTGTCAGTAGGGGGCGATGGTTGATGTGTAATCTCAGTTGTGGAGTTTGTCGGTAATGTTTAGAATTTGCTACATTTTTGACCCAGACGCCAACTTGCAAAGGCCTACTCGTTTTGAATTGTACAATTGTGTGTTTCACATCCACTGTTCAGTAGAGGGTGCATTCTTTAAATAGCTCCTTGTTAATAAGATGTTATCTAAACTAAATTATTCAATTTTGGAAGAACGTAATCAACCAGGTAGGGTGTTGACTTGTGTTGGCTGACTCTTGTGTTGTGTTGCATTATATTTCTAAGTTCACTGTTTGTTTTCTAATTCACTTGTTGTACCTGACGATGGTTGCTTGTGTTCCAATCGAAACGTCGTATTCTATAAAATTTCGTTCTACGTGACTTTACTGAAAGAACCAGAGAATAAGATGTTATCTGATGCAGTATATTTCACTGCAGTTATTCAATTTTGTGCATATGCCTGTCAATAATTTAGAATGAATACTTGTCTGATTGTGTGCGTACATGTACACACTGTATGTACACAATGCACACACAGTGTACACACACAGTGTACACACACTGTACACACAGTGTACACACACACAGTGTACACACACAGTGTACACACACGCACAGTGCACACACAGTGTACACACACGCACAGTGTACACACACGCAGTGTACACACACCCACAGTGTACACACACACACTGTGTACACACACAGTATACACACACACAGTGTACACACACACACAGTGTACACACACACACAGTGTACACACACAGTCTACACACAGTGTACACACACACACAGTGTACACACACACACAGTGTACACACACAGTCTACACACACAGTGTACACACAGTGTACACACACACACAGTGTACACACACACAGTGTACACACACCAAGGGGTCTCTGTTCAAGAGATGGAGCAATGGAAAATGGATCTAAATCAACTTAAACTCCAACCCCGCTCTGTGACGTCACCACTCAGCATTACGTCATCCGCGTGAAACGCCAGGGGAGGTGTACCTTGCTAGTGACGTCATGTCACCAAGGATGTCACCCCCCTCCCCCCCGTCCACCGCGCTCTTGAACGTGACGTCACCTCCGCCTCGGTCACTGCAGAGATCGTTCCAGTTGCCAATCCTTATTTGGGCAAAGCCACGCCCAGTGACTGGCGGCTCATTAACATAAAGAGTTCGTTAAAGACGTCACCAGTATATTGCGACGGTCTCATTAACATAATTTATTCATACGTACCCAGGAAGTGACGTCATGTCACCTACTACCGCGTGACGTCACGAGGTCACAGGAAGCTGTCGCTCCGCGCGTGCAGTGAAATCCGAGGTGAGAAATTCTCATCGTGGTGGTTGTTGTTGTTGTGGTTGTTGTTGTGGTTGTTGTTGTTGTTGTTTACCAAGGTAGAGCCTCGCTCTCTCTCTCGTAGGGATGCCAATAGAGCAGCAGCAGCAGCTTGTGAATCGATGTCCAAGTTGGAACTTTACAACGCGGGGGCCTAGACACGCGGGGCCTTGCCTCCTGCCCTCGCCTGGTCGCGTTTGCTTTAATTCCCTCCCTTAAGTTTAATTTGTCTTCACGCGGCTCGCTACTTTGTCACTTTGGTTTATTGTAGATATTAACGCAGTTTTTTTTTTTCGTTTTTTTACCAGCCCATGCCCGCCTGAGCTGCTGTACCGCTCTTGTTTACAGAAGCTACCTGCCCACAACAACAAGGTGGGTTTTGTCAACGTGTGTCTCGGTGTTTTGACTTAAAACTTTCGTGACTGCAGCAATTCATATTCTTGGTTATTTCGGTGAAGTCACGGAGATTAAAAAGAATAACAGATAATAATGTTAAATAAAATTTAAAAATTGCAAATAAAGAATAAACCCACGACGTTTCGATCGCCACACAAGTGGTATTTTTTAAATTTAATTTCATGATCTGTTATTTGTATTTCCTATCTACGTGACTTTACCGAAAGAACCAAGACTCCGTGTGTCAATGTCTGTCTGTCAAAGACGCTGAATGTGGAGGGAAAACCGGGCAGTGTGTGACAGTGTAAAGTATATTAACTCTGATGAACACGGAGGTTGTAACAAAACAATAGTTTATTTTAGTTTTCCTCTGGAACTCTTTATAAGAGTGGAAACAGGAAGTTAGCACAGCACACACACGTGCAGCAGCTGACGTCAGATCTGTTCATCCCATCATTCAAGGACATGTGAGCCTGGCTTCACACCGCTAAGTTGCGATTGAACAACATTCCTGCTGCTGCGGAGGGAGCTGGTAGGAACGTTGGGTTGCTCGGTCAATGGCCTGCAGGGTCAACGGCGGCGTGGTGTATTCCGCAAATATGCCGACTGTGAGGGCGGGCACAAGCCGGCGTGAGTAGGTTAAACGTTGATGTTTTATAAGGGCACCACGGGGTGACCAGCCCCCTCTCCACCCAGCCCCACCCCTCCCACCCCCCACCCAGCCCCACCCCCTCCCACCCCCCACCCAGCCCTACCCAGCCCCTCCCCACCCTCTCCACCCAGCCCCTCCCTTCACGACGGACACAACAATCCCCTGTGGGCTGGTGTAACCAGGAGGTTCCTACCAGTATTAATTTACGCATTTCTGCATAACACAAATAGGATTGTTTTCAACACCCTTTGCTATGTCAGCCGAATTTAGCTTTCATAAATATTTCTTTTGTAGCCAGACAGCTGAAATTGTTTGCTCAGAGCTTTGGGTTAACATTCATTTTGAAGATACTAGGGCTTCCAGGCATGTTTGTGACCATTCACCCTCTCATTGTGTGCCATAACAGCCCGTGTGATGAACTTGGTAAACTTTTTCACTATATCATGCATATCTATGAATAAGTATAGACGTGTAAGTCACGTGTGACTGTGTATATGCATTCCGCTGTGCCTCGATACTGACGTGTAGATGGTGTGGATATTCTTTTTTTCTGTCTGCAGCTGTCGCTTCCTCTGTAGAATTGGTCTGATGGAGCAAAGGCACTCGGCGCAGCTCGGTGCGACAAGGCATCAATGCGACCGGTGTGCATACAGCACGGATCATACTGGACATTTGACACGGCACCAGAGAACTCACACAGGAGAGAAACCCTTCAAGTGCAGTGTGTGTGGGAGGGCGTTTGCACAGTCATCAAATCTTGTAATACACCAGAGAACTCACACGGGAGAGAAAACCCTTCAAGTGCAGTGTGTGTGGGAGGGCGTTTTCACAGTCATCTGATCTTGTAATACACCAGAGAACTCACCGGGAGAGAAAACCATTCAGGTGCACTCCGTGTGGGAAGGCGTTTGCACAGTCATCTACTCTTGTAAAACACCAGAGAACACACACGGGAGAGAAACCCTTCAAATGCAGTGTGTGTGGGAAGGCGTTTGCACATTCATCTGCTCTTGTAGAACACCAGAGAACACACACGGGAGAGAAACCCTTCAAGTGCACTGTGTGTGGGAAGGCGTTTGCACGTTCATCTGCTCTTGTAGAACACCAGAGAACACACACGGGAGAGAAACCCTTCAAGTGCACTGTGTGTGGGAAGGCGTTGCACAGTCATCAAATCTTCATACACACCAGAGAAGACACAAGCATCAGAAGATCCACCAGGAGTGGAGTCTGAAATCAGCTTGTGAAAGTCAACGTGCTGCAATGAGCCCATCTGTCATCAAACATAGAACCGGAAGAAAATCCCAGCTTGGACACTTTTAGAGAAATCAAGGTGGAATATGAAGAGGTGAAGGTGAAATGTGAAGAAGTGATGGTGAAGAGCGAAGAAGTGAAGGTAAAATGTGAAGATGAAGATTCAACTTTAAAATGGGACCTTCACATCGATGGAGGCAATGTGAAGCAGGAGGATAATTCTGACTGTGAGGCAGAGCGAGGCAACTCCCAGCAGTTTGTGGAAGTGGAGGTGTGGGTGGACTTCCTCCGAGACAACACGAAGTCAAATGGAGACCCGGTAGATGTTAAGCCAGAGACAATGTCGCTCCAATAGATGCACCTTTGTCACAGGCCTTTAATGACAAGAATGTGAAGTTGAACACTCAGTTCCTAGGTTCAACCTGCAGGGTAAGAGCGGCCAGTCTTTGTGGACCTGTGTCTTGGGTAGATCTCTAACCAGGAGCGAGAGCCAATAAGCTCCCAAGCATTCACTATGTTCTCATCATAATTGCATTTACATGGTGCTTGCTTAAACGCCTCTGGCAACTCTG
The DNA here is from genome assembly GCF_015708825.2 of Lethenteron reissneri. Lineage (NCBI taxonomy): Eukaryota > Metazoa > Chordata > Hyperoartia > Petromyzontiformes > Petromyzontidae > Lethenteron > Lethenteron reissneri. Next base: position 48,528 of record NW_026892089.1, read on the forward strand.
AGTTTTAAATCGTATCTCGTCTCAAACACCTCGAAACATCCCCAAGTGGCAGCTGCCCCTGTGTGGCACAAGGTGGTGGCCCTGCACCGGCCTGCGTGTGGACAAGAGCCTGTCTGGGGGGCGAGTGGTTGAGTGTGGCATCTCAGTTGTGGAGTTTGTAGGTAATGTTTAGAATTTGCTACATTTTTACCCAGATGCCAGCATGCAATGGCCGACTCGTTTTGAATGGTGCATTAGTATGTTGTACATACACTGTTAAGCAGACGGTGCGTATTTTTTAAATTAGCTTCTTGTTAATAGGATGTAAACTAATAAAGCATATTTCAGTGCAGTCATTCAATTTTGTTCTTATGCCTGTCAATAATTTAGACTGAATACTTGTCTGATGGTGTGCGTACATGTAACCTTTTGTCTATAAGGGTCAAACATTGAATAAGTGATGTTATGACACAGTGTGTGTTTTGCAAGTAACCTGTACAGATAACTCAGGTGAGACTCATTGTGCTTGTGATACAGGTCAAAGGGTATTTTTGTGTTTTCAGGAATCTCCCTCTGGAGCAGCAACTCATTGTCTTTGAAATAGCGAGCACGCTCGGATCATTCATCAGTTACAAGGCATACCACTTAAAAGTTACACGTAGAGGAGATAGATTCTCTACAACACGAATTATAATTTTGTATTATGTGTTGACGTAGATTTTGTCGAATTAGAATAAGAAATGCTCCTTGCTGATTAACGTCTGGATGTTCACAACCATGGGGTTGAAGCAAGCCTGACCGCCTGCAGCCCCCTCACGACCATTCACGGCCTTGGGCCAGGAAAGTCACGAAAAAATTGCACACGAACGACGCATCCACGCAAACTCCCGATGCTCCGTTTTAAAGTTTGAAAATGAAACAACTTTGAATTGTATTATGTTTTGAATTTGATGATTGTGTTTATTCATTAAAAGCTTGTTATTTTACATCTGGAAGACTTCATTGAAAACGACATTTAGTGAATTTTCTCTCGTCGTGAAGTAGATGGCCTTGCCGGGGTTCTGTTTGATGCGGACTTTCAACTGGTTGGGGTCGCGGGGTTGAGATGAGGCGACACAGAGCTGCTGGCCGTGCCAGAAGACCGCCGTCTGCAGATCGATTCCAACGCGATCGAACGTCTGTCCCTGCGCCTCCGTCGTTCATGCAGGGGGCGCGTAGGTTTGCATCGCCCCCTGCATGAAAGCGATGGAAAGTGCAGCGTTCGTCACAGATAAATGAAGTCGTGTGCTTGTATATTTACGTATAAATTGTACACCACAACCGGTCCACAGTTGACTTGCACTGAATGCTGCAGTAATTATATTTTGTGTAAAACATTCCTTTGTTTCGCGGAGACACTGTTAAATGAAAGACGTCTTGTCTGCTGATCTTGTTCATATCTGTGTACATCGATATCCCACACTGCTTGCACTACACACCACACAGGGAAATAGAAACTAGAACGACTTCCGGGATGGGCAAAGATCGAGGAATCTCTGTCAATGGAGCGAGTTCAGTGTGTTCGATTCAACATCTCTCAGTCCCTCTGTCTCTGTTCGCCTCTGTGTGTCTCTCTCTGCCTCTCTCTGTGTCTATGTCGTCTCTCTGTCTCTGTGTTCCTCTTGTCTGTGTCTGTCCGCCTGTCTTGTCTGTCTGTGTGTGTCTGTCTATCAGCGTCTGTCCCACCGCAGTCAACGACTGTCAGTAGCAGCAGGCGCCCGTTCAACTCCCACGACTACACGCCACTCAAACTTGCTCCCAACACACAGATTGTAGGGGCAAGTGCTGTTAGCGAGCACCTATTAAGGGTGGGACGGCACACGAGGGGGTGGGTGGCCAGCACCACGCCCGGCCGCCTTTGTCTCCCCAGTGCTGGCGATGTTGACACACCGCACCGGGTACTCGTTTGAGGCTGAGTCGACGTAGGGGAGGCTCAGGACCGGCTCAGAAAGTGGCCACTGGCGGCGTTGGCCACGAGCGGGAATGGAACTCGGCTGGTCGGTGCGGAGCGCAGCGCTCACCACGTCACTGCCAACAACGACAAACTTGAACTCTGACCCCGCTCTCTGACGTCACCGCGCAGCGTGACCTCATCGGCGACAAACGCCAGGGGGCGGTGTGCCTCGCAAGTGACGTCATGTCACCCACTCCCGACCGCGAAGCTCTTGGGCGTGACGTCACCTCCGTCCCAGTGCCAATCCTTATTTGGGCAAAGCCACGCCCGGTGACTGGGGGCTCATTAACATAATTTATTTAAGTTACAGAGCCGCTCGTTGCGGGAGGGGAGTATTCACTTTAAGATGTTTCTAGTGCGTGTTCATGTTTCCTGTTTGTTGCCGTTGCACCCGATTCAAGAGCCGAATGGCTCCCGGGGCGACACCGAAAACTTGAACTTGAATCCCGGAAGTGACGTCACGGCCTGTGCCGCGTGACGTCACGAGGCAGCAGCAGCTGCTCCTGCCGCCTCGTGTGAACTGCAACCCGAGGTGAGAAATTCTCATCGCGGTTGTGTGTGGTGTTGTGGTGGTGGTGGTTGTGGTGGTGGTTGTGGTGATGGTGATGGTGGTGGGGGGGTGGTTGTGGTGGTGATGGTTGTTGTGGTGGTTGTTGTGGTGGTGGTTGTGGTGGTGGTTGTGGTGGTGGTTGTGGTGGTGGTTGTGTGGTGTTGTGGTGGTGGTTGTGTGTGGTGGTGGTGTGGTTGTGTTGTGGTGGTTGTGGTGATGGTGGTTGTGATGGTGGTGGTTGTGGTGGTGATGGTGATGTGGTGGGGTTGTGGTTGTGGTGGTGATGGTTGTTGTGGTTGTTGTGGTGGTGGTTGTGGTGGTGGTTTGTGGTGGTTGTGATGGTGGTTGTGGTGGTGGTTGTAGTGGTGGTGGTTGTTGTGGTGGTGTGGTTGTGGTGGTTGTGGTGATGGTGGTTGTGATGGTGGTGGTTGTGGGTGATGGTGATGGTGGTGGGGTTGGTGGTTGTGGTGGTGATGGTTGTTGTGGTGGTTGTGTGGTGGTGGTTGGTGGTGGTTGTGGTGATGGTGGGGGTTGTGGTGATGGTGGGGTGGTGGTGGTGGTTGTGGTGGTGGTGATGGTGGTGGTGTGTGGTGGTTGTGTGGTGGTTGTGGTGGTTGTGATGGTGGTTGTGATGGTGGTGGTTGTGGTGGTTGTGGTGGTGGTGGTTGTGGTGGTTGTGGTGATGGTGGTGGTTGTGGTGGTGGTGGTGATGGTGGTGGTTGTGGTGGTTGTGATGGTGGTGGTTGGTGGTGGTTGTGATGGTGGTTGTGGTGGTTGTGATGGTGGTGGTTGTGGTGGTTGTGATGGTGGTGGTTGTGGTGGTAGTTGTGATGGTGGTGTTGTGGTGGTTGTTGTGATGGTTGTGATGGTTGTGATGGTGGTGGTGGTGGTTGGTGGTGGTTGTGATGGTGGTTGTGGTGGTAGTGCTTGTGGTGGTGGTTGTGGTGGTGGTTGTGGTGGTTGTGGTGGTGATGATGGGGGGTGGTGGTGGTTGTTGTGGTGGTGGTTGTGGTGGTGGTGGTTGTGGGATCTTTGTCTGTGTCTACCTTCATAGGTGCTGCTACTCGCTACTAACAGCACTTGCCCCTGCAGTCTGTAGAGGCTACACGGGGGATCTTTGTCTGTGTCTACCTTCATAGGTGCTGCTGCTACTCGCTACCATCACCACAACCATCATCACCACCACCATCATCACCATCATCATCACCATCACCATCATCACCATCATCGTCACCATCACCATCATCACCATCATCACCATCGCCACCAGGGTACATCGCCATCGTCATCATCATCACCATCATCACCACCAGGGTACAATCACCATTGTCACCATCATCACCATCATCGTCACCATCATCACCATCGCCACCATCACCACCATCATCACCATCATCACCATCGTCACCATCATCACCATCATCACCATCATCATCACCATCGTCACCACCAGGGTACCATCTCCACCACCAGGGTACAATCACCATCGCCACCAGGGTACATCGCCATCATCACCATCATCACCATCATCACCATCATCATCACCACCAGGGTACAATCACCATCATCACCATCGCCACCATCACCACCATCACCACCATCGCCACCAGGGTACAATCACCATCACCACCATTATTACCATCATCATCATCACCATCGCAACGAGGGTACAATCACCATCGTCACCATCATCGTCACCATCACCATCGTCACCATCACCACCATCATCATCGTCACCATCATCACCATCGCCACCAGGGTACAATCACCATCGTCACCATCATCGTCACCATCACCACCATCATCACCATCATCATCGCCACCAGGGTACAATCACCATCATCACCATCATCGTCACCATCACCACCATCGCCACCAGGATACATCGCCATCGTCACCATCATCGTCACCATCACCACCATCGCCACCATCATCACCATAGTCAACATCACCATCATCACCATCATCGTCACCATCATCACCATAGTCAACATCACCATCATCACCATCATCGTCACCATCATCACCATCATCGTCGATGTGTCTCTGTGTCTCTCCCCGTGTCTCTGTGTCTCAGCGTGTCTCTGTGTGTCTCTGTGTCTCTCCGTGTCTGTGTGTCTCTGTGTCGCAGCGTGTCTCCCCGTGTCTCTGTGTCACACCGTGTCTCTGTGTCTCTCCGTGTCTGTGTGTCTCTGTGTCGCAGCGTGTCTCCCCGTGTCTCTGTGTCTCTGTGTCTCTGTGTCACACCGTGTCTCTGTGTCTCAGCGTGTCTCCCCGTGTCTCTGTGTCTCAGCGTGTCTCCCCGTGTCTAAATTCCTCTTGATATGCAGATTCCTTTGTCAAGGCGCCCCTTCCCCCCTCCAACCCAGCTTAAATATACGCTGCCAAGCCTGGTGGTGTTTCATTCAGACGCCGTCTTCCCGACAGACCTGTTCTTCACCTGAGGACGGCTGCTTGCGTTGTGGCCGAAACGTCGTGAGAATTGTATTTTATTATGTTAAATTTGTCGCCAGGGCGTGCAACCTAGACGGGGCACTGACACCACAGCGAGCCAGACTCGCAGTGCAGGCAAAGCCGAGAAGACCCCCGACCCGGATGAGAAGCAGCGAGTCGGTGACTCGACCCAGTCGCCTGCGGCGCCTGTGTCCCTGGCCGTGGAGGCCGGCCCCGGCTCCCCCCTCCCCAGGCGGACACCGGCCCCACGGCGTCCCCGGGGGGGCGGCGGCCGTCTGATCGGCCGGGACGGCTCGAGCCGCCGGCGCTGGGCTCCGCGGGGTCCCCGCGCCGCGCTGCGCCGCCTCGGCGACCTGTGGACGTGGCTGCTGGAGCTGCGCTGGGGGTTGGTGCTGCTCGCGTTCGCCGCCAGCTTCACGCTCTCGTGGCTCCTGTTCGGCCTCGCCTGGTACGCGCTGGCGCTGCTGCACGGCGACCTGGGCCCCCGCCCCCCTCGGGCGCCGTGTGCGTGCGGCGGCTCACGGGGCTGCTCGCCGCATTCTCGTTCGCCCTGGAGACGCAGCTGACCGTGGGCTACGGGGCCATGCACCCCGACCCCGAGGCGTGCCCCGCGCC
>NW_026892090.1:0-14012 GCF_015708825.2 Lethenteron reissneri
TTTGTATTTATGACTGCAGGTATTGCGGTCTATGCAAACATGACTCCTTGCAAAAGGTGTCAGTTTTGTTGCCAGATAGAAGGGTAAAGAACCAATTATCACTTGATTTGCTGTGTCACACTCGGTCAAGCAAAAAATAACCGCAATGTCGTGAGAATTTATTGTTGTATTTTATTATTTTATTGTTTCCCTTCTACGTGACTTTACCAAAAGAACCAAGAATATGAACCCTGCAGTCACGAAAGCTTTAAATCAAAATCTCAACACCTGTTTTATTGCCAGAAAGGGTAAAAGCCCATTCTTATTTTTCATCGTTTTTGATTCTGGCATAAACGCAAATTGCGTTTTTTTTTATAACAGTTTCAAGCAATACACTCAACGACTCACTGCAAATATGCCGTCAAATTTCCCATGCTCAGGGCAATCAGATTACATATATACACACACACACCTCTAAAGCATATGCTATAATATTACAGTGTCTTTCAGAATGGACAATTCACGTCAATTACCGATGCAGCGTCGCTGCTGCTATTGTCTGGGAATACAAATGATCTGATCTGTGCAGTTAATCAAGCGTTCGGGCTGCATGCAAATTAACGAACCATCCACCACCGCGCAGCTTTCATGGATTCTCCATAGCGAGGTTGCCCCTTGCCATGTGCTTGTTCATCGGCGTGCCGGGCGCTCCTTCGCAAGAGGTTCCGCGTTTCTAAAACCTCGGCGGCGGTCGCCCTGGTAAATACTGCGGTTGTGTACGTGTTAGTGTGTGTGTCATCTCAGTCAGTCGACCCATGGCACTTGGGTCTGCCCTATGACCTCCTGCCAGCGGGCGTTCGACACTTCACGTGGCCTCAAGGTGCACGTGGCCTGGCACAAGCGTCGTGGTGACGTCACCGCCACTTAGTGGCGAATGGCTGTGTAGCGGTTAGCGTGCTGCGCTATGAACCCGGCGACACGGGTTCGATTCCCGCTCACGGCCAACACCAGTGACGATTATCTGAACCGGTCCTGGGCCTCCCCTAGGTCGACTCGGCCTCAAATGAGTACCTGATGCGGTGTGTAAACATCGCCACCGGGGAGACAAAGACAATCGGGCGTGGTTGCTGGCCACCCACCCCCTCGTGTACCGTTCCGGCCTTCATAGGTGCTCGCTAACAGCACTTGCCCCTACAGTCTGTTAAGGCTACGTGGGGGATCTTTGTCTTTTATTTCTGCGTAATGAGCGCGGCGGATCTTAATGATGCAGTGGTGTCCGTCGCTTGTGGGCAGCGGAGGCAATGGGTTTTTTAAAAGTCTCGCCCGCGGACAAACGTCAAATAATTGCGACTGGCAGCGCTTGATGGTTTTGCAACGGCAGTGAGGTGGGCTGAGTGAGTTACGTGGGGTGGGGGGGGGGGTTGTGGGTGAGTGGTGGGAGTTCATTGCCATCACGTTGTGAATTACCTACGTGGCGATTTTATCTATATATATGGAATAAAGGACTCTTAGGCGATGTTGGTCTCCGTCTGTCGTTTATTGGGTTCTTGTCTCGCACCCCACGATGTCCCCGGTCGGACCCGCACCTCTTCCGTGGCGTGCCCTCCGCACGCCGTTCGAGTCCTCTGCTCTCTCTGCAGCCACCCCACTGCTCCGTGTGCCCCGCACACTCTGCAGCCACCCCTGCTCCGTGTGCCCCGCACACTCTGCAGCCACACCACTACCCGTGTGCCCCGCACACTCTGCAGCCACCCCGCTGCCCGTGTGCCCCGCACACTCTGCAGCCACCCCGCTGCACCGTGTGCCCCGCACACTCTGCAGCCACTCCGCTGCCCGTGTGCCCCGCACACTCTGCAGCCACACCACTACCCGTGTGCCCCGCACACTCTGCAGCCACACTGCTGCCGTGTGCCCCGCACACTCTGCAGCCACCCCTCTGCTCCGTGTGCCCCGCACACTCTGCAGCCACACCACTACCGTGTGCCCCGCACACTCTGCAGCCACCCCGCTGCTCCGTGTGCCCGCACACTCTGCAGCCACTCCGCTGCCCGTGTGCCCCGCACACTCTGCAGCCACCCCGCTGCGCCTGGCGCCGTGTGCCCGCACACTCTGCAGCCACTCCGCTGCCCGTGTGCCCCGCACACTCTGCAGCCCACCACTAGCCGTGTGCCCCGCACACTCTGCAGCCACCCCGCTGCTCCGTGTGACTCTGCACACTCTGCAGCCACCCCGCTGCTCCGTGTGCCCCGCACACTCTGCAGCCACCCTGCTGCTCCGTGTGCCCCGCACACTCTGCAGCCACCCCGCTGCGCCGTGTGCCCCGCACACTCTGCAGCCACACCACTAGCCGTGTGCCCGCACACTCTGCAGCCACCCCTGCTCCGTGTGACTCTGCACACTCTGCAGCCACCCCGCTGCTCCGTGCCCCGCACACTCTGCAGCCACCCTGCTGCTCCGTGTGCCCCGCACACTCTGCAGCCACCCCGCTGGCCCGTGTGCCCCGCACACTCTGCAGCCACCCGCTGCCCGTGTGACTCTGCACACTCTGCAGCCACACCACTACCCGTGTGCCCCGCACACTCTGCAGCCACCCGCTGCTCCGTGTGCCCGCACACTCTGCAGCCACCCCGCTGCTCCGTGTGCCCCGCACACTCTGCAGCCACCCCGCTGCTCCGTGTGCCCCGCACACTCTGCAGCCACCCCGCTGCTCCGTGTGCCCCGCACACTCTGCAGCCACCCGCTGCGCCGTGTGCCCCGCACACTCTGCAGCCCCCGCTGCGCCGTGTGCCCCGCCACTCTGCAGCCACCCCGCTGCTCCACGTACACCGCTGGCCGACGGTGCCATGACTCCGACCACGTGGCAATTCGTGCCACTCCTCCGCCAGCACCCCGCGTGACCACTCCTTTATCAACTCTCTCTCGACTCCCGATCCCCTTCCGGTTCTCACCCTATATCCTCCTCCTCACGTGACCCTGACTCCTCCTCCTCACGTGACCCTGACTCCGCCCCCACTCACCCCGACGACCAGGCTCACCTCCCCTAATACTCCGGCCCGCGTGAGTGGTGCAGCGCCCACTCTGTCCTTGCTCGCAATACATATGTACAGGGTGCTTAAAAACTAAAAATGTGAACACTTACATTGGACTATCGTTCTCGAATGGGAAATTAACGGATAATAGTATGGATTCCTGCATGCAGTCACGAAAGCTTCAAATCAAGATTGAACGGGTGATAACACTGGAACACGATGAACACATTGTCCTGCGGAGGGAGCTGGTAGGAACGTCGGGTTGCTCGGTCAATGGCCTGCAGGGTCAACAGCGGCGTGGTGTATTCCGCAAATATGGCCGACTGTGAGGGCGGGCACAAGCCGGCGTGAGTAGGTTAAACGTTGAGTTTTATAAGGGCACCACGGGGTGACCAGCCCCTCCCACCCAGCCCCACCCCTCCAACCCACCCAGGCCCACCCTCCCCACCCAGCCCCATGTGAGTGAGTGGGTGAGTGAGTAGGTGAGTGAGTAGGTATGTGAGTAGGTGAGTGAGTAGGTGAGTGAGTAGGTGATTATGTGAGTGGGTGAATGAGTAGGTGAGTGAGTAGGTGAGTGAATGAGTAGGTGAGTAGGTGGGTATGTGAGTGAGTATGTGAGTGAGTAGGTGAGAGAGTGAGTAGGTGAGTGAGTAGGTATGTGAGTGAATAGGTATGTGAGTATGTGAGTGAGTAGGTGAGTGAGTATGTGAGTGTAGTGAGTGGGTATGTGAGTGAGTAGGTGAGTGAGTGAATGGGTGAGTGAGTAGGTGAGTGAGTAGGTGAGTATGTGAGTGAGTATGTGAGTGAGTAGGTAAGTGAGTAGTGAGTGAGTAGGTGAGTGAGTGAGTAGGTGAGTGAGTAGGTGAGTGAGTAGGTATGTGAGTGAATAGGTGTGTGAGTATGTGAGTGAGTAGGTGAGTGAGTAGGTGAGTATGTGAGTCAGTGAGTAGGTGAGTGAGTAGGTGAGTGAGTGAGTATGTGAGTGAGTAGGTGAGTGAGTGAATGGGTGAGTGAGTAGGTGAGTGAGTAGGTGAGTATGTGAGTGAGTATGTGAGTGAGTAGGTAAGTGAGTAGGTGAGTGAGTAGGTGAGTGAGTGAGTAGGTGAGTGGTAGGTGTGAGTAGGTATGTAGTGAATATGTAGTATGTAGTATGAGGGTAGGTGAGTGAGTAGGTGAGTATGTGAGTCAGTGAGTAGGTGAGTGTAGGTAGTGAGTGGTATGTGAGTGAGTAGGTGAGTGAGTAGGTGAGTATGTGAGTGAGTATGTGAGTGAGTAGGTGAGTGAGTAGGTGAGTGAGTAGGTATGGAGTGAATAGGTATGTGAGTATGTGAGGGAGGTGAGTGAGTAGGTGAGTATGTGAGTCAGTGAGTAGGTGAGTGAGTAGGTGAGTGAGTGAGTATGTGAGTGAGTAGGTGAGTGAGTGAATGGGTGAGTAGGTGAGTATGTGAGTGAGTATGTGAGTGAGTAGGTAAGTGAGTAGGTGAGTGAGTAGGTGAGTGAGTGAGTAGGTGAGTGAGTAGGTGAGTGAGTAGGTATGTGAGTGAATAGGTATGTGAGTATGTGAGTGAGTGAGTAGGTGAGTGAGTAGGTGAGTATGTGAGTCAGTAGGTGAGTGAGTAGGTGAGTGAGTATGTGAGTGAGTATGAGTAGGTGAGTGAGTAGGTGAGTGAGTAGGTATGTGAGGAATAGGTATGTGAGTATGTGAGTGAGTGAGTAGGTGAGTGAGTTGAGTAGTGAGTAAGTGAGTAGGTGAGTGAGTAAGTATGTGATGAGTAGTGAGTGAGTAGGTGAGTGAGTAGGTGAGTGAGTAGGTATGTGAGTGAATAGGTATGAGTATGTGAGTGAGTGAGTAGGTGAGTGAGTAGTGAGTATGTGAGTCAGTGAGTAGGTGAGTGAGTAGGTGAGTGAGTGAGTATGTGAGTGAGTAGGTGAGTGAGTAGGTGTTTTGTTTAGTTTTAGAAAGATGGGGGCGAAGGGAGAGAGAGAGGGGGGGTGGAGGAGGTAAACCCTCTAAAATCTGACAACTACATCCGAGTCAAGGAGGGGCTTCAACTCAGCGTCACGGAAACAGTCGCTCAAGCCGCCGGCGTGCCCTTGCCCTCCCGCGTGTGTGGTGGGCCTCCCCTAGGTCGACTCAGCCTCGACACGAGTACCTGCCGGGAGACAAAGGCGGTCGGGCGTGGTGCTGCTGGGTCACCCACATCTACACATCTTCGTGGTGGTACGGGTTGCCGGCCTTCACTAACAGCACTTGCCCCGGCAGTCTTGCAGGCTACACGGGTGATCTTGTTTGTAACCGTGCATTCGTTGGTGCTGCTCGCTACTAACAGCACTTGCCCCGGCAGTCTGTTGCAGGCTACACGGGTGATCTTTGCCTGTATCTTCGTAGGTGCTGCACGCTACTAACAGCACTTGCCCCGGCGGTCTGTTGCAGGCTACACGGGGGATCTTTGTTTGTTGAACCCGTGCCGGCCTTCGTAGGTGCTGCTCGCTATGAACAGCACTTGCCCCGGCGGTCTGTGAAGGCTACACGGGGGATCTTTGCCTGTATCGTGGATTGCGTGATCTCCCACCCCCCACAAAGGCCACCCCAAGGTGACTAGTCACGTGTTCCCGTTTGTCGTGAACACGTGGGTAGATTTCAACAGTGGAATCCCCCTCTGAACGATGGTAAAGCCACGTGGTTTAGCACGTGATGTTGCTTGAACCGGATAATTGATCTTTTACGGGTTTCATACGGCGAAAATACGTTTCAATAACAACACAAATGTTTGTCTGTTAGAGTTTCTACCCTGTGACGGGGCTTTTTTAGGATGAACGTTGAGATTTCTAAGGGACACGGGGTGACCAATACGGTCTGGAGTTGGTCCGTGATAATGCAGGGCACTGGTTAGGGGTTGACAGGTATGAAAAAGTGTTTTGTGGAATGAGGAGTGGTGGGATGAGTGGTTGCGTAAGAGTGATGAGGTGAGCGTCTTTGTGGGAGGAGTGGTGGGATGAGTGGTTGCGTGAGAGTGATGATGTGAGCGTCTTGTGGGAGGAGTGGTGGGATGAGTAGTTGCGTGAGAGTGATGATGTGAGCGTCTTTGTGGGAGGAGTGGTGGATGAGTGGTTGCGTGAGAGTGATGAGGTGAGCGTCTTTGTGGGAGTGGTGGGATGAGTGGTTGCGTGAGAGTGATGAAGTGAGCGTCTTTGTAGGAGGAGTGGTGGGATGAGTGGTTGCGTGAGAGTGAGGTGAGTGTCTTTGTGGGAGGATGGTGGGATGAGTGGTTGCGTGAGAGTGAGAGGTCGGGGGGGGGGGGTGAGGAAAATCATCCCCTTTTTCACCCCAAAATCCTACATTGTGATATTTAAACAATTGATATTAAATTTCGATTTGAAGCTTTCGTGACTGCAGGGTTCATATTTTGGCTCTTTCGGTAAAGTCACGTAGAAGGGAAATAATACAATAATAAAAATAATAAAACATAATATTAATACATTAAGAGACCAACAAACATTGTAAATACATAATAATGAAAGAAACGTGGATGATTATCCACTACGCCAATTAATATTTACTGCACCTACACAGGCTTTATTTGGTGATTTCGAAAAGTGTATTGGTTTAGCCATGTTTGTGTTGTTGTAGTACAGAGTTAGACTGATGGCCTTAATCTAAGTTGTCTTGTGGTTGTTTGTTGTGTTTGACTTGCATCCCACTGGGATTTTTGCACACAGCGTTGGTGTACGGTGTTTTTTTCTGCAATATTTTTGCTGTCTTTCTTGGATTTTCTGTTTGCACTTAGTCACATATTCACTTTAGATGTTTTTTTTGTTCATGTTTTTGTTTTTTGTTTGTTGCGGTTGCACCCGATTCAAGAGCTGAATGGCTCACAGGGCTATACCTAATAAATGACTTGACTTGACAGGGGAATGGTCTGTTAAGCGAACACATTGGGCTCTATGGAGGCACTACTCAACACTATACACTACACTATACACTACTATACACTACACTACTATACACTACACTATACACTACACTATACACTACTATACACTACACTATACACTACATTGCTATACATTACACTATACACTACACTACTATACACTATACTACTATATACTACACTATACACTACTATACACTACACTATACACTACACTACACTACTATACACTACACTATACACTACTATACACTACTGTATACCACACTACTATACACTACACTATACACTACACTATACACTCTATACACACTATACACTACACTATACATACTATACTACACTATACACTACACTATACACTACACTATACACTACTATACACTACACTATACACTACACTATACACTACACTATACACTACTATACACTACACTATACCTACTATACACTACACTATACACTACACTATACACTACTATACACTACTATCACTACACTATACACTACTTACACTACACTATACCACACTATACACTACACTATACACTACTATACACTACACTATACACTACACTAATACACTACACTATACACTTACTACACTACCTAACTACACTATCCTACATATACACTACACTATACACTACACTATACACTACACTAACACTACTAACACTACACCATACACGACACAACACTACTACACTACACTATACCTACTATACACTACACTATACACTACACTATACACTACACATACCTACTATACACTACACTATACACTACTATACACACACTATACACTACCACTAACACTACACTATACACTACTATACACTACACTATAATACACTATACACTACTATACACTACACTACTATATACCCCAGACCCAAATGATTTCGTGGGCCTCATACGGCCCGCGGGCAGTACATTCCCCACCCCCTGCTGTAGTTAATAGTCGTGAAGAATCAATAATACGTCTCGGTATTTCTATTGTTTACGTTGTGCGTACGTAGTGTATAATGTACCGCATGCAATGTTGGACACTGAGATCACTCACACGGTGCCGATCGCCTTTGGAGTGGTTTCGCCGGTTTCGCCGGATCGGCCCGAGAACGCCGTGTAATGCTGCAAGCAGCCGGATAACCGCGCACGGTGCCGGATAATCGATGATCGACTGCAGTGTTGTTGTACGGCCCTCGCTTTACGCGCGGCGTTCACACTACGCGGTTTCCGTCAGGAGACGCGTTTTGTGTAACGCTGAACATGCCCCGTTAGAACGCGGTCAGCGAGACATGGGGGGAGGGAGCCTCTGGCCAACTGAGTTCCGTACCGGAGCGCTCACCGATCCTCCCCAGAGGTCGCAACCGGGTACCCGATACCCGTACCCTACCCGATACCCGGCTACCCGGCCGGGTACGGGTAGCCGGGTAGCCGGTTGTGACCCTGGTGCGGCCGGGTACGGGTAGACCGTGAGTCACTGGTGAGTCACCGTTTGTCACTCATTTCCCAACGTCTTGTCTCTTCTCACAATTCAAGTTCCTAGAATCAACCCACCCGCGCCTGCAACATGGCTTCATGCCAGAGGTCGCAATCGGGTACCCGATACCCGTACCCTACCCGTACCCGGCCGGGTACGGGTAGGGTACGGGTACGGCCGGGTACGGGTATGGGTACCCGTTTGCGACCCTGGTGCCGCCGGGTACGGGTAAGGAATCAAAACCCGTTTGCGCTCACCGATCCTCCCCCCCCCGTCTCACCAGCGCCGCGACGCCGTCATGCTGACATCGGCGCTCGCCCGCGCCAGCCGGGCGCTACCGCCGGGCGCCGTCGCCGCCTCTCCCGCCGGCGCCGGGGCCTTCGTTCACCGCCGGGCCTTCCGTCCGTCGGCCACCACCTGCTCCTCCACCTCATCGCCTCTGGGTGTCTGTCCCCCGTGTCGTCGCGCGCCGCCGCGTTTGGAGAGCGCCTGGCCATCTCGGACCGGCACGGCACGGCGACGTATGGGGCCCTGCTGCGGGCAGCGGGGCGCGTCGCGCGGCGCATCCAGCGGGCACTCGGGGGAGATGAGCGGTAAGTGGAGGGGCGAAGTGAGTCGTTGTTGTTGTGAGTTGTTGTTTTGTTGTTGTGAGTTGTTAGTGTTGTGAGTCGTTGTTAGTGTTGTGAGTTGTTGTGAGTTGTTGTGAGTCGTTGTGAGTTGTTAGTGTTGTGAGTTGTTAGTGTTGTGAGTTGTTAGTGTTGTGAGTCGTTGTTAGTGTTGTGAGTCGTTGTTGTTGTGAGTCGTTGTTGTGAGTCGTTGTGAGTTGTTAGTGTTGTGAGTTGTTGTGAATCATTGTTGTGAGTTGTTGTTGTTGTTGTGAGTTGTTGTTAGTTGTTGTTGTGAGTTGTTGTGAGTTGTTAGTGTTGTGAGTCGTTGTTGTGAGTTGCTGTTGTGAGTTGTTTTGAGTTGTTGTTGTTGTGAGTTGTTAGTGTTGTGAGTCGTTGTGAGTTGTTGTTGTTAGTGTTGTGAGTCGTTGTTGTGAGTTGTTAGTGTTGTGAGTCGTTGTGAGTCGTTGTTGTTGTTGTAAGTCGTTGTTGTGATTTGTTGTTGTTGTCGTAGTCGTCGTGAGTCATCATCTCTCTGCGTCTTCCGTCCGCGTTGTTCACAGATCGCAGGCGCCAGGTCCCCACACCCCCCATGCTCCACGCTTCGCTCCCTTTCCTCAACGTTTGTGTGTCGGACTTCTTTCGCGCCACCATACATCGCCAACCGCGCTAATCGGAGGTGCGGTGGCAAGGCCAGCAGTCTAAACACGACAACGAGCAGTTCTCAACCTCACCAGACTTAAAAGTGCGTCGCTCCGATGGCTTCCTAACATCGTGAAGGAAGAGCGTTCCAGACGGCCGCAGAAGCGCATCCGAAAGCGCCGCGCAACGCGGTGACGACCACCGTCTCTTCGCTGGCGAGCGAGCGGTGTATTCGCTCGCCCTGGTAGACTTTCTGTCTGCTGGCCCCCTCCCTCACCCCCCCCCCACCCCCCACCTCGCCTCCCCGTCCGCCAGAGGTCGCAACCAGGTACCCGATACCCGTACCCTACCCGATACCCAGCTACCCGTACCCAGCTGGGTACGGGTAGCCGTTTGCGACCCTGGTGCGGCCGGGTACGGGTAGGCCGTGAGTCACTGGTGAGTAACCGTTTGTCACTCATTTCGGGTAGGGTACGGGTACGGGTAGGGAACGGCTACCCGTACCCGGCCAGGTACTGGTACGGGTACCAGAGGTGGGACAAAGTCATTGTTATGCAAGTCCAAGTCGAGTCTGAAGT
The DNA here is from genome assembly GCF_015708825.2 of Lethenteron reissneri. Lineage (NCBI taxonomy): Eukaryota > Metazoa > Chordata > Hyperoartia > Petromyzontiformes > Petromyzontidae > Lethenteron > Lethenteron reissneri. Next base: position 10,255 of record NW_026892090.1, read on the forward strand.
CATCAAATTCATGACTCGAGTCTGACTCGAGTCCAAGTCACATGACTCGAGTCCACACCTCAGAGGTGGGACAAAGTCATTGTTATGCAAGTCCAAGTCGAGTCTGAAGTCATCAAATTCATGACTCGAGTCTGACTCGAGTCCAAGTCACATGACTCGAGTCCACACCTCTGACGGGTACCCATTTGCGACCCTGGTGCGGCTGGGTATGGGTACGGGTAGGCCGTGAGTCACTGGTGAGTAGCCGTTTGTCACTCATTTCAGGTAGGGTACGGGTACGGGTACCCATTTGTGACCCTGGTGCGGCCGCGTACGGGTACCGGTACGGAATCAAAACCCGTTTGCGACCTCTGCCGTGCGCCTCCCAGGGAATCCGGCGTCGCAGGCGGTGGCGTTCCTGTGCCCCAACGACGCGCGCTACGTGGCGGCCCAGTGGGCCACGTGGCTACGCGGCTCGGTGGCCGTGCCGCTCTACCACCGTCACCCGCGGCGCGAGCTCCACTACGTGGCGGGCGACTGCGGCGCCCGCGTCGTCCTCGACGGAGGAGTTCGCCGAGGCGGCCGCGGGTGTCGCCCGCGAGATTGGCGTGCCGCACGTCACGGTGATGCACAGCGACGTGTATGGTGGGGGGGGTGGCGGCGACGACGACGACGGGGCGGGGGGGGGTGGGGCGGCCGCCGGCGGCGACTGGCGAGACCACCCGGCGATGATCGTCTACACCAGCGGCACGACCGGGAGGCCCAAGGGAGTCCTGAGCACGCACGGCAATCTCCACGCGCAGGTACATGAAGCGGGTGCGGGGCCTGTAGCATGACGCTGTGAAAGGGTGCTAAAAAATAAAAAAAACACGCAAATATTTAAACGCAAATTTGTAACTTGCATAGGAAGTAATTGTATTTTTTCGTTTGCTGTACAGCCAGATAATATGGCGAATCGATAACCTTAAACACGCAGTCGTTCATAAAAGTCGAAGGCGGTAGAGTACTATAGAATAGAGCAAGTGCAGAATCACTGAAACCGGAATAAAAAAAAACACGCAAATATTAAAACACTAATTTGTAAAATTTCGATTTAAAGCTTTTGTGACTGCAGGGATTCATCTTCTTGGTTCTTTCGGTAAAGTCACGTAGAAGGGAAATACATTTTTTATTACGTTTTATAAAAAATAATAATAAAAACATAAAAAAATAATAAAAAACATAAAAGAATTCTCACGACGGTTCGGCCACAACGCAAGCAGCTGTCGTCAGGTGAAGACCAGGTCTGTCGGGGAGACAGCGTCTGAATGAAACAGCACCACGCTTAGAGCGTATATTTTATTATTTTATTATTTCCCTTCTACGTGACTTTACCGAAAGAACCAAGAAGATGTATACCACTTATTTAAGTTTTAAGATTCCTACGTTGAATGCACGCACCTTCCTGCCATAGTAAATGCCTTATCCGTGCAAACTTTCATGGCGAATAAAACCCTTTCCGATTCTGATTTGCATTTTTAAACGCCCGGCACGCGCCCGTTCCCGTGCCCGGCCTACAGGTCCTGCCTGCTGGAGGCTTGGGAGTGGAGCTGCGATGACATCATCCTCCACACGCTGCCCCTGCACCACACACGGCATCATCAACAAGCTTCTGTGCCCGCTCGCCGTGGGGGCCTCGTGTGTCATGCTCCCCGAGTTCGATGCCCGGCAGGTTGGCGGTGGCGGGGAATGAGGAGTCGCCACGCCTGTCAGCTCACTCGTCCACTCGCTCGTTCACTCGCCCACTCACCCGTTCGCTCACCCACTCATTCGTTAATTCTCTTGCCAGCTCACTCGCCCACCGCTCGTTCATTCGCCCACTCACCCGTTCACTCACACACTCATTCGTTAAGTCTCTTGCCCACTCACTCACCCACTCACCCGTTCACTCACCCACTCATTCATTAAGTCTCTCGCCCACTCACTCACCCACTCGCTCATTCACTCGCCCACTCATAATTAAGTATCTCGCCCACTCACTCATCCACTTCATTAAGTCTCTCGCCCACTCACTCACCCACCCACTCATTCACTCGCCCACTCACCCGTTCACCACCCACTCATTCATTAAGTCTCTCGCCCACTCACTCACCCACCCGTTTGTTCACTCACCCGTTCGCTCACCCACTCATTCATTAAGTCTCTCGCCCGCTCACTCGCCCACTCGCTCATTCACTCGCCCACTCACCCGTTCACTCGCCCATTCATTCATTAAGTCTCTCGCCCACTCACTCGTCCCACCCGCTCGTTCACTCGCCCACACGTTCGCTCACCCACTCATTCATTAAGTCTCGCCCGCTCACTCGCCCACCCGCTCGTTCACTCGCCCACTCACCCGTTCGCTCAACCACTCATTCGTTAAGTCTCTCGCCCACTCACTCGCCCACTCACCCGTTCACTCACCCACTCGTTTGCTCATTCGCTAATTCGCCCGCTGACTCACCCGCTCACTCGTTCACGGGATCAATCGCTAATTCTCGCTGACTCGTTCGCTCGCCGCTGTGTTCACCCACCGTACGGAGGGTCACTGGAAAAAAAAGCACACGCTCACTCACCCACTCACTCACCCACTCACTAATTCACTCTTTCACTCACCCACTCACCCACCCAATCACTCATTCACTCACCCATTCACTCACCCACTCAATCGCTCACACCCACCCACACCTGCTCACTCACTCACCGACTCACTAATTCACTCATTCACTCACCCACTCAATCACCCACTCACCCACCCACTCACTCACTGACCCACTCGCCCATTCACTCACCTGCTCACTAACTACCCACTAGCCCATTCACTCACCCACCCACCCACATCACTGACCCAGTCGCCCACTCACTCATCCACCCACCCACTCACCCACTCACTCACTCACCGGTTCCGTTCCGTCTACACGTACGTCATCAGAACTGGAAAGGGGTAACGACCGCGAGCATTTTTACTGACACGAAACGTGTCGAGTTGCTGCTGCTGCCGCCGTTGACCCTGCTCGTGCATCACCACTGCCAACGCATCGCCGTCGCTGTCCCACCCCCCCCCCCCCCCAGGTGTGGAGCACTGCTGAGCGGCGATGCGTCGCGCGGGTGAACGTGTTCATGGCGGTGCCCACGGTGTACGCGCGGCTATCGACTACTACGACGAGCACTACACGCGGCCTCGCGTCCGCGATTCGTGCGCGGCATGTGCAAGGAGCACATCCGGTGGGTGTGTGTGTGTACGTGTGTGTGTGTGTGTACGTGTGTGTGTGTGTGTACGTGAATGTGTGTGTGCGTGTGCGTGTGTGCGTGTGTGTGCGTGTGTGTGTACATGTGTGTGTCTGTGTACGTGTGTGTGTGTGTGTTTGCGTGCGTGTGTGCATGCGTGTGTGTGCGCGCGCCCCTTGTGCACCATTCTAGCCTTCATTGGTGCTCGCTAACAGCACTTGCCTCAACAGTCTGTTAAGGCTATACGGGGATCTTTGTCTTTGTGTGTGCGTGCGTGTCGCGGGGAGTGGTAGCTTACCGGTTTAGCGCTGCGCTCCGAACCTGGCGACCCGGGTTCAATTCCCACTCACGGCCAACATTGACGATTATCTGAACCGGCCCTGAGCCTCCCCTAGGTCGACTCAGCCTCAAATCAGTACCAGTTGCGGTGTGAAAACCTCGCCACCCGAGAGACAAAGCCGGCCGGGCGTGGTGCCGCCCACCACCCCTCGTGTGCCGCCGTGCGGCCTTCACAGGCGCTCGCTAACAGCACT